>NC_045150.1:10679424-10828065 GCF_008831285.2 Nymphaea colorata
AGATGAAGATAAAAAAAAAGAATGAGACGGATGATGATCATACCCTAATGAGAGATGACCTAAGGAAGATAAACACCTTCACTTGAAAATCCCTTTGAGTGAATCTCCAAGATGATGCTCCAATAGGGTTGTAGCTTGCTCCAATTGGAGAGGGAAATGGACAGAGGAAGAAGGAGAGAGAGAGAGCTCAAGAGAAACTCTAAGTCTTCAAGTGAGAATACACTAGAGTTTCTCCAAAGACCAATCTTGCCCAGGAGGGGGATATGGGGGCTATTTATAGAGGATTTTGGAGCCAAAACCCAAATTTGAATTTTTTGACCTAAAAAGACTAAATCACCCTCCAAAAAGAGATTTTTTGGTCAAAATGAAGGACAAATGGTTCTTGTCCACCCAAAAGACTAAATTAGCTTCTAAAAGGAGGTTTTTTTGTCAAAAGGAAGGGCAAATGAGTCTTGTCCACCCAAAAAGACTAAAGTTACCTCTAAAAGGAGGCTTTTTGGTCAAAAGGAAGGGCAAATTGGTCTTAAATGATCGATTTGGATCTGAACTTGGGTTTTGGATATGAAAGTAGTATTTTGGATTTAATTTGGATCTGAAAATAGTATTTTGGATTTAATTTAGATCTGAAAGTTGTATTTTGGATTTAATTTGGATCTAAGAGTTGTATTTTGGATTTGAATCTTGTGCCTAAATTTGAATTTCGCACTTGGATAAAACATCATAGTCCTTTAGAAAAATTTGGGGTGATTACAGATGCCCGTCTTTGTTAATAAGCCGGTGTTAGCCGTGCTTATTACAAAGATAAACGCCACAAATTTTTCAAACAAGACATTTTCATAGAGATGTTTTAGGCATTACCCCTTACCTGAATGGGTTATTTGAGCTTAAATTGCTGGTTTAACCCTTACCTGCATGGGTTTGCCGATTTCAAATTCAGGTTTAACCCCCCTGAATAGGTTGCCTTGACTTGCATCACAAGTTGAACCCTTTAACTGTGTGGGTTGCTTTGGCTTGTAGCACAGGTTTAACCCCTTTGCCTGCATGGGTTGCCCTCATGTTGCAGGTTTAACCTTTTACCTGCACGGGTTGCTCTCAAGCACTGAGCGATAATAATAATAAAAAAATACCGCAATGTAATTGTCATGTTTAAGACTGGGAAGAATCAAGATTGAATAGTCGATGTGGAAACACAAATGTTTGACATTGGTTGGAAAATAATACAAGAGAAGTTGACATAAAATTTCTTGAGGTGAAGGACATTAATAGGATCGGCAAGTTCCACCCCATCAGCATCAATTAGTCGGTATGAATTGTGGGGTAAAGCTTCCTTAATGACATATGGGCCTTCCCAATTTGTTGCCACTTGCCTCGTGGTCGCCCTATCAGGTACACTGCAGATCATAGGACCGAATCATTCACTTTGAACTGTCTCTCGATAACTGACTTGGCAAATTATCTGGCTACCCTTTGGCGATAAGCATCAGCATGTTCAGCCGCTTTTAGCCTCTTTTTATCTAGCAAATCGAGCTGCATTAGCCTTTTCTGCTGATATTGAGTAAGAGGGAGCTCTATGAGAGAAGCGAACTTCAAAGCAGGTTTCAACACATGTAATGGTAGAACCACTTCTGTTCCATAGACTAGATCTGCTGGAGTGGCATTTGTTGGTGTTCTCATAGTGGTGCGATATGCCCATAGAGCGTTGTGCATCTTTTCATGCCAATCTCTTCCAGTTTCTACTGTCCGTTCCAAGATGCGGATCAGGATCTTGTTGGCAGCCTCTGCTTGTCCATTGCCTTGGGGATAATAAGGAGATGAAAAATGATGCGTGATGTGGTACTTGCTACACAATTGCCTCATCTTTTCATTCTTGAAATGAGTTCTGTTGTCTGATACTATATCATGAGGGACTCTAAATCTGCAAAAAAGATTTTTGTGAATGAAAGACACTACATGACGTCCTTCCACTGTTCTGAGTGTGACGACTTCTACGCACTTGGTAAAATAATCCGTTGCAGCAAGAAAATACTTATGGCCGTTAGAAGCTGTAGGGGATATCGGTCCGACTATGCCAAAGGCCTACACTGAAAATGGCCAAGGAGATGTCACAGAATGCAAGTGAGAGGCTGGGGCATGAATCACTGGAGCATGCAGTTGGCATTCTTTGCATCTTTTGACAAATTGGTGACAATCTTTTTGCATGGTAGACCAATAATACCCTGCTCGAATTATTTGTTTGGTGAGGGTTTGGTAACCAACATGGCCTCCACAATCTCCTCGATGTGATTCTTCGATTACTTCCTTTGCCTCATCATCATCAAGGCACCGAGAGTATTCAGTGCTAAATCCACGTCTGTATAATACCCCTGCTAAGATAAAGTACCTCGCTGACAAACGTTGTATTGCTTTTTGTTCATTTTTAGGCATTTCAGCCGGGAATTCTCCGCTTTCAATGTACCTTTTGATGTCTAGGTACCAAGGCGTATTCCCCCTCGGATATGATGAACATGGCCATCGTTTCAAAAGTAGGGTGTTCTAATCTTCCGATCTCAAAAGAACGGATTGCTTCATTGGTTCGAAAAGAGATGATCGATCCTAACTTGCGAGGCCATCCGCAATAGGTTTACCTTCTCTCTTTACGTGAGCCAATTGTACTTCTTCGAATTGACAGATTAAGGAGGTAGCAATTTCATGATATGACACCAACTTTTCATCTTTGACTTGCCATTCTCCATTCACTTGGTTTATAATAAGCTGAGAGTCGCTGAAGGCATGCACTCTTTTCACTTGAAAACTCAATAAAGAAGAAGTCCTTGTATGAGGGCTTCATATTCTCCATGTTATGGGTACATGAAAAATCAAGTTTCAAAGAGTACGGGATCATTTCGCTTTCTGGAGTGATGAGTAAGATGCCTATGCCTGCTCCCATCACATTTCTGGACCCATCAAAATACATCTTCCATGTCGGAACCGTTTCCAATCTTAGTACATGTTCATATGGAAACTCATCATTTGTTTTGATTTCTTCGTACTGAGGGAAGTTAGCTAACCGATCCGCAATTGCTTGTCCTTTGATTGACTTTTGAGACACATATTCATGATCATATTGCATCAACAGAACTTGCCATTTGGCATCCGTAGGAATGGTTCAAGTCTTAATTTAGTTTGGAGAGTATCTTGACCTCACAAGCTAATAAATAATGTCTCAACTTCTGACACATCCAAACCAATGCCATACAAGTTTTCTCTATTGGAGAGTACTTCTTTTTGTACTGAACAAAAGTCTTGCTAATGTAATAGATTGCATGTTCGATGCGACTTCCTTCCTCATATTGTGCCAAAAAGCCGCCACATGCTGACTCATTCACTGTGATGTAAAGCAGCAATGGTCTACCCAACGTTGGTGGTTTTAGAATTGGTGGATTTAGAAGGTATTTCTTGATCATTTCAAATGACAGTTGGCATTCAAAACCTCATTCAAACTTGACACCTTTTTTTCAGCAGCTGGTTGAATGGCTCGCATCTCATGGCCAGATTGAAATAAATCGTCTGATGGATTGGGTTCGTCCTTGCAAGCTTCGCAACTCCTTGATATTGGTAGGTGGTGGCATATCGATTATTGCCTTAGCTTTGGTAAGATCCATTTCAATTCCCTTCTTACTGACCATGAAACCCAACAGTTTGCCTGACTCAACCCCAAACACACATTTTTTGGGATTCAGGCGAAGCTTGTACTGTAAAAGCCTCTCGAATACTTGGGCAAGAGTTTCAATATGATCTTCTCTTGTCTTGAATTTGATCAATATGTCATCGATATATGCATCCATGATTTTAGGCATCTGGTCATGGAAGATGGCAGCCATGGCTCTTTGATAGGTTGCCCCAGCATTCTTCAACCCAAATGGCATTACCGTGTAACAAAAAGTGCCCAGGGTGTAGTAAAAGCGGTCTTAGGTTGATCTTTGACTGCTAATTTGATCTGATTATATCCCAAATATCCATCTATAAAAGAAAACATTGCATGACCTGTAGTACTGTCTACCAACAGATCAATGTTTGGAAGAGGATAATCATCCTTCGGTGTGGCTTTGTTCAAGTCTCAAAAGTCAATGCACAACCTGACTTTACCATTTTTCTTAGGGACCACCACGATGTTCGCCAACCATTCGGGGTAATCAATGGCACGAATGAATTTTGCCTTTAGAAAGTCCTCTAATCCTTCTTTTACATGGCCTTCTAGTCTAGGGTCAAGCTTGCGCAATTTTTGCTTAATCGGCTTGCAGTTAGGATTTAAGGGCAAACGATGTTCGACCAACTGGGGGTCTAAGCCTGGCATATCTTCATAAGTCCAAGCAAAAGCTTCTTGGTTACTTATAAGAAAGTCCACCAATCTTTTCTTCTCATCCACTGACAAACTGGTGCCAATTTGAAGAATTTTAGGATCTTCACTGGTTCCAATTTCAATTTCTTCAATTGGATCATTAACCAAGGATGAGGGATGTTTTTGTTTTTGAATCTGAGTGAATTCTGGTAATTCTGACTCGAGAATTGTCATAGAATCCCTTTCACCGACTACTTGTTCGATAATGCTTTTCGGTAGGACTTCCGCGGAAAAAGAATAAACTGAGACATATTGAGTTCTGACATCCTGTAAAGAGGATAAAGGAAAGAGTTGAACGAAATTAAAATTGACAACAAAAGATTACTTGCATTGCATATAAAAAAATTCTTAGTTCATAGAATGGGTCCCCTCATGAGACAAGACAAAAAGATGTTTAAAAATTACAAAATTCATGGAGGATTTGAAATAAAAGTGAATACTATTAGCCCCCAAGATCTTCTTCAAATTCCTTCATGATATCCCAGTCCTCTCGTGTTCATCTATAAAGGGATGCCAATCGGCTGCAAGATGTCATCTTCATTTTTTCCGAGGCCAGTGAATGGACGGTAGCCGCCTTTCAGAAGCAATTGAAAACCCTTAGGGTCTTTCATGAAGTGAACATACAATGGGTGTTCTCAGTAACTTGCACGATTGCTTGAAATAGTATAAGCATTCCTGATGGTTCCCCTATCTCCATGTTCTGCATCCATTGGCCATGGGGAGATGAAGATGAGGAGAAAATATAGAAAGAAAAACAATACTATATTTAATAAAGGAGAGCATGATTCAATCATGAAATGAAAGATCCTCTCATCTTTTCATGCTCCCAATGCACTTGAGCATAGCCTCTTGTCTCTAAAAAGAGATTGAGTGCTATCTCCTTTGGTCATGAGAAGATGAAGATGAGAAAAGAAAATAACAAGAACAAGTCTATATTGAAGAAAATAAATAATAATAACAACAAGAATATATTCATGAAGGTAAAGAAGAACAACAACAAAAATACTTGAAAAGAGCATGATTTAATCATAAAATAAAATATCATCTCATCTTCTCATGCTCCCGGTGCACTTGAGCATAGCATCTTGTCTCTAAAAAGAGGTTGAGTGCTATCTCCTTTTGCCATAGGGAGATGAAGATGAGAAGAGAAAATGAAAACAATCAACAAGTCTATGTTCAAGAAAAAAGAATAGCATAATAATAAGAACATGTTAATGAAAAATAACAACAATAAGGATAGTTGAAAGAAGCATGATTTAATCATAAAATAAAATATCATCTCATCTTCTCATGCTCCCGGTGCACTTGAGCATAGCCTCTTGTTTCTAAAAAGAGGTTGAGTGCTATCTCCTTTGGCTATGGGGAGATGAAGATAAGAAAAAAAAAGAAATGAGAGGGATGATGATTACATACCTCTAATGAGAGATGACCTAAGGAAGATAAACACCTTTACTTGGAAATCCCCTTTGAGTGAAACTCCAAGATGATGCCTCCAAGAGGGTTGTAGCTTGCTCCAAGTTGGAGAGGGAAATGGAGAGAGGAAGAGGGAGAGAGAGAGAGCTCAAGAGAAACTCTAAGTCTTCAAGTGAGAATACATTAGAGTTTCTCCCGAAGACCAATCTTGCCCAAGAGGGGGGGATATGGGGGCTATTTATAGAGGATTTTGGAGCCAAAACCCAAAATTTGAATTTTTTGACCTTAAAAGACTAAAATCACCTTCCAAAAGGAGATTTTTTGGTCAAAAGAAAGGGCAAATGGGTCTTGTCTACCCAAAAAGACTAAAATTACCCTCTAAAAGGGGTTTTTTTTGTCAAAAGGTAGGGCAAATGAGTCTTGTCACCCAAAAAGACTAAAGTTACCCTCTAAAAGAAGACTTTTTGGTTAAAAGAAAGGGCAAATTGGTCTTAAATGATCGATTTGGATATGAACTTGGGTTTTGGATCTCAAAGTAGTATTTTGTATTTAATTTGGATCTGAAAATAGTATTTTGGATTTAATTTGGATCTGAAAGTTGTATTTTGGATTTAATTTGGATCTAAGAGTTGTATTTTGGATTTGAATCTTGAGCCTAAATTTGAATTTCGCACTTGGATAAAACATCATAGTCCTTTAGAAAAATTTGGGGTGATTACAGTTACCCATCATTTAGAGAGAGAGAGAGAGAGAGAAAGAGAGATCTTTTTACTTATATTTAGTAATAATTTTGTTACCAATTTCCCAAACGCACCCAATCTGAGCAAGAACAGCTATAGTACTTGTAGGTAAATCTTCAATAGCACACTAGCCAGGAAAGTGGAAAGGCCCTAGAGAAATGTATGTGATGATACTCGAACACTTGTTGGAGATCCATATATTTACTCGACTCAGTTATCTTATATAGTTATGAACCTAAGTCTGGATGCAAGAGTGAAATCCTGAGATATTCACACCATTTTACGAGGTGCAGGATTAACCCCCATCTTGCTCGGGTGCAAAACCCAACCAGTTCCAACCCAGTTAGGTTTGACTCAGAAAGCTCGACAGAGCCCCACTCTATCTTCATCTGTTTCATCCTTTTCTGCTACTGTTATTCCACTTATATTCTAACAAGTATGATGATGATCTTAAGAAGATTCAATTTACAGATATTTTCCTTTCTCATCCATCAAATTAACTATAAATAAAGCATAGTTAATAGATGCTAGAATGTTTTGGATTCAATTGTGAAACTTATTGTTTAGGTTGTGAACCGCTATACTGCTGTTCTGAACAGCTCATGCTGGCACTCGTTTTTCGGCGTAGTTAAGAGGTTGACCTGGCAGCCAAAAGAACAACTTTATTGCTATTCAGTTATCGCGTATATGCGGAGTTTGATAACTGTTGGATATGCGTAAGCAAATGGCCCTAACTGTTTTGAGCTTGTTGATTCAGACGTTAACAATCCAACCATTATAGAGCCATTGGACGACATTATCCTTGTCACAGGTGTTCGAGAAATCAAGGTTTCAGTCCGCAATAGGCAGCAAATGAAGCAGCTATTCGCTGAATTTCCTCATGTAACATAAGCATCATTGATCTGAATTCTTCCACTGCTCCCTTCCTGTTTCAGAACTTCATCTTGGAAATTGTAATGTTTGCTTTTCCTGCATCATGCAGGTGCTCGCTCGACAATGATGAACGAGAACTTCCACTGGTTTACGTAGACGAGAGATTTCAATTAATAAAGCATATATGAGCATATTTCATCCATTACAAATCTATTGCGAATATAAATAGCCGAAATATCGATATACATAGATTTCTGAACATATCTAGACAGGGTCTTGGTGTGAAGAACGAAATCAAGGAGATTATTGCTAGTGAAGCTGGTTATATGCACAGGTGTTTACACATTTGCATTATATATAAGTTCATGTGCACGACTCGCACTCACAAAACTAGGCCAGGGGTACAATTGTCGTGCCCTAAATGCGGTACACCATGCACAGCCATGCATGTAACTCCCACTCATCTATTGGGGTCATGTACCAATAAATACTAAATATTTCTACATCCATTTACGAGGTCAGGAGTTGGGGGTTGCCGAGTTTGTTGGGATTGTCACCTAATTGCATCATGCATTGCTAAATACTAAATGTTATTTCTTAAGTTACTAAGTATGTACAAATACTTATATTCCATGTCATTCAATTTTAGTTGGAAGAAATCAAACATGGAGTCCTGAGAGACTTACTTTATTCATGTACTTATAGAAAAAATGTAGTATAAAAATTTATAATCTAACCCATCCGAATTACCGAGTCAACACTTTGACCTGAAAACCAATCTTCAAGTTATTTGAATCTGATTCACGAGTTTACCAACTATAAATAAAGGCATATCCCTAACCATTTACATCCCACTTTCTGAAGTCCATAAAATCGTGTTGGTCCTTCCTCAGTCCCCAGGATGGGCAGGGATTTGGAACCTTTATCCACCTGCCTAGCTCTTATGGCTCGTCTGCCTATGCCACATCCCCTAAAGTGTGACTCAATTGGAGTACAATGTGGTGCTAAAAAAATGAACCAAAACCAATCTCTGATATCTCAATCACATATTTATGCAATTGAAAGAAATATGTGTCAAAAAATGATTTGGCAAACTGACAAGTGTCCAGGATTTCCCAAATATTCATATCCTTTGTAGGTCATGTGCAGGACAAAATTTTAAATTATTTGAAAAAGATAATGATTTGGGGTGTGGTACTTGTGAAACACCTGTTCTCAAACTTCTGCAAACAAGAGGAAAATACTCCTTTTGATTCATAGTCGTGTTCACTGGATGATCTTATAGCCAGTGAAAGCAATTGGCGGCCAAATATGATCTAACTTTCAAGCCAGGAGGTTACAGATTCTCCAATAGCTAATTTCCACTGGAAACCCAATTTTTAAACATGCAAAATTTGAAAATTAGAATGCTGACATGTGATCCACATTATCGGGTGCTCAAGAACACTTTCTAAAGCAAAAGCAAATTAATAGAACACATGCACTCCTACGCACAATGGGGAATATGTGCTGAAAGATAGTACATAAAATTAAAAACGTGTGCAGCTGTTTCTATGAAGAAGGTCAAGGGTTCAACTTTTGGGTTCCCCAATAATTCCATCGTATGACAAGTACCCCTTCACCTTGCCTATTTTAATTTTCAGTTTTTTGTTTTTAATGCATATGTCAATTATAACCATAGTGGAATCACCAAGAGTCATGTCAATTATGGCTATGGTGTAATCACCAAGAGTCATGTCATTTTTTTTTTTTTTTTGTCATGTATATACATATATGGCCCTTTGGGTCAGCCAAAAGTGTGTGAGAAAGGCTTTCAAGTGTGCTCAAAGATTTTTTGTCATGTGCTTTACCTTTGCTGCCTTGTGTCATGCCTTGTGATCACTTGTAGAAACAAGTGGCGGATTAGTGTATGTGTTGTTCTTGTGTTGTATGTTGTGTCATTCACAGGAACTCAAGAAGAGGACATGCAGGCGGGTCATTCCTGTAGCAAATAATAGGACTACCTACAAGATTTTGATCCGTTTATTGCTCACATGTTTCCCAACAATTATTGACTTGAAATAAGACTCGGTTATTGCTCTCTCTAAAAGAGACCGAACAAGGAGAACTGTAGCTACAATTACGATAGAAATGAAATACGATGGACCTAAAGTATGCAAAACTTCATTTCTTTTTTTCCTTTAGAGCATTTCTGCTCCCAAAAGTGTTCAAATGTCATATTACCTGTTGCAGGAAAGTGGTCAACAACCAACTCCTCCTCCACCCTCACCTCCACCTCCACCTCCTACCGAAGATGCAGATCAGCCTTCCAAGAAGACTTTTAAGAAACATGAACCAAGCAATACGGATGCAGGTGCAAGTGCAAGTGGGGCTGGGGCAAGTGTTCATCAGTCTTCTAAGCAGCCTCCTAAGAAACAAAGTCACACGCATGGAGGTGCAAGTGCAGGTGGGGCACACACACATCAGCCTTATAAGAAACCCGAACCAAGGCACATGTGTGTAGGGGAAAGTGCAGGTGTGCCACATGCACATCAACCTTCTAAGTAACAAGCACCAAGTCATAAGGGTGCAGGTACCAGTGCAGGTGTGGGGCAACGGGCTCAGGCATAGCAAACTGGAAAAGCATGGAACTAGCAAGGGTGTGCGTAGCAGGGGTGTCCTGTGGTGTTTGCCTACATAAATAAATAAATAAATATAATATATATATATATATATATATAAGTAATGTCTAACCATTTGAGACTGGTGTAAGATGTTTGAAATAAATAAAACGTGTGAAATTGTTTAAAATTTGGGAGCACATTCTAATAAAATTTTTATTTCATAATATGTTTTACTAATGCAAAATCAATAACTTTAAACGAAACAGATGAATGAGGCTGATAGGCAGCCAAAGTCCATACGAGTATTTGGGGCATCAAATTCTTGTGCTGTAAAAAAAATTACCAATGAACAAGTTGAAGCTCGGTGGGGCATGCAGCACAATGAAACACCGAAGAAAGTAGACCGCATGTCTCAGATAGACAAGATTGCTTGGAAGCTTTGACTTCCTGTCAAATGATGGAACAACCAACTACAACCTATATTCCCACCTTCATTCCTCCAACTCTCTCTCTCTCTTTGAAACTCGTGTAGCTTCCTTTCTCATCCCTTGCCTAACTAACTCTAAGCCAGCTGCCCAAAGAGCAGGACAAGACATTATCATAGAACACATTGGCATTAGGCAATGGGGTGGAATGCTGTAGAACAGAACATGATGTTCCGTTGTAGTCAACACAAACATTGGATGCTAGACACTCAAGACGAACTGGACACAAGAATGGTGGATATGAAAACCCACTTTACTCCACGGTGTTCCTTGCTTTACCATCGAACACTCGCCAGTGGCAAACTCGATTTCCCTCTTTAGAGACGCTCGATCTCAAAACCGTTACTCACTGTTTGGATGGATGAAAAAGGAAGGAAAATGAATGAATAGAAACGATGAAAACAAAATGAAAGAGAAGAGCATGAGGGAAAGAACAAGCAAGAACAGGGAAAAGAGTTTCACTATTTTTCCTTCCAATCTCTATTTTTACAGTTATTAGCTCTCTTTTCATTTTCCATTATTATTAGTAATAAGTCATACATGAAACACTTTTTTTCCATTCCTTTCTCTCACTCTCGCTCGCTCTATGCTGTTACTCTGTCCCTTCCACTCAAAACGCTTGAGTCTGTTCCTTTCCCTTCATCGCTCACTGCGTCTCCACTCTTCTTCTTCTGCCATCCTTGTTCACATCTCTTCCCGTTGCAGTAACACCATTTGGAGGCTGCGTTCCAACCCCCCTTCAAAGGTTTCTGTGTCTTCCAAAGCTATGTTTCTCCATCTCTACAACCTGCTACCCTTTCTTCTCTTCTTTACAGCTTCTCTGTCCGCAAACCGCCACCATGGCTTCTTCCAGGTAACAGCCACTTCAAGCTTACAGCTTTGTCATCCACCTCACAACAAGCAGAACTCGTTATGCCCTAACCCTCAAAAACCGCCAACTCATCTGATATTCTTCCCTCCATAAATCGATGAGGTTCCTCGAAACTTCACATCAAAGAACCTTGTCAGCATCGTTTGCAGGCACAACAATGGTGACACCGCCATCACTGTCTTCGATTGAGCCTTGGCTCAGCTGAATTTCGTGCGTAAGTGGCAGAGTCATCACTTGTTTAGGTGATCCTGCACCAGCTTGGAAGTGAGGCAACCTTCGAGAAAATCATCAAATTTTCTCTTTCTGTCTCTCTCACTCATTTGTGGTATTCCTCTCTGGATCTGAAGCAGCATTGAGTGAAAACTACACATTTTCATCCCATTTTCAGGTACCCACATGGCTAGCCCTCACATTGTTTGATGAAATGTCTGTGAATCTCTCTTTCTATATATATATATATATATATATATATATATATATATATATATATATATGTATATGTATATATATCTCTCTCTCTCTGTGTGTGTGTGTAGTGAATAAAAGGGAAAAACCAAACCAATCAAAATTAATTATTAAAAAAATGGTTTTTACAACCTCACCTTATAAATATGATCTTAAAGAATAATTTTGTGAGCAACAAATATTAAGTTGGTTTTTCTTGCTTAAATAATGCTTTCTTAATAATAAAAAAATGAACTGACTCTTATAACATCAAAAATTTGGTAATGAAAAGATTAATTTAAAAAAAATGTCTAGAAATAAAGCATGATTTATATTAAATTAGTGTTTATAAACACATTAGATGGTTCATTTTTTGTTTAAAACACTCTTTGACACAAATTTAAGGGGTTTAGATTTTTTATCACTTACACAAATGGTCTAGTACTGTGTGTGTGTAGGAAGCTGGCAGAAAACCTGACCACTTGGGTAAGAGGGAAAAAACAAAGCCATCAAAATTAATTATTATATTTTCCTTTACAATCTCACCTTATAAATATGATCTTAAATAATAATTTTGTGAGCAACAAATATTAAGTTATTTTTTTTCTTGCTTAAAAAATGTTTTCTTAATCGGAAAAAAAATGTACGACTCTTACAACATCAAAATTTTGGTAATGTAAAGATTAATTTTAAAAAAGAAAGTCTAGAACTAAAGCATGATTTATATTAAACTAGTGTTTATAAACACACTAGATGGTTCATTTTTTGTTACACTTTTTAACACAAATTTAAGAGGCTTGGCTTTTATTACTTACCCAAATGGTCTAGTACCTACCAATCATATATATATATATATATATATATCTCTGTGTGTGTGTGTGTGTGTGTGAAACCACAACGATCCACCCCTTGTAGTGGCATGGACATCTTCTATAAATTTTGGTAGTCAAATAGTCAACCATCTTGAGTCCTTAACACAGCCCCCGCACTCGCTGACCAGCTTCATGAAGTAAATGGATTGGGCAACACACATGTCTATTGGGCCCAAGGATCGATTTCTCGACATAGTTCAGGCCAGTAACCAACCAAGCCCCCGCTATGGTGGGTCATGCCCAAGGTTCGATCTTAGTTTAAACTGGTGCGTGAGAGAAAATAAGGTTCAGTTATTAACTGAATTCGGGTGTCTTAGATAGTAATAAACCTAAGCCTAGATTTAATCAGAGTGAAATTCTGAGCCATTTTGCAGTAAATATAGGATTTAAAGTTACTTGAACCCAATGTTGAGCTGATCGAGCTCCAAGTACGCACTGCAAAATCAACTCCAATGTACAACCAATTCAGACCCAATTAGGCTGGACTCAGGAAAACTCGATAGAACCACTCCGCTCTTCTCCTGTTCCACCCCAGCCTGCCTGTGTGATTTCACTTGTATTCTCTACCTTTATGCTAAAAACAATTTAATTCGCCATGCAAGAAAGGGGTACATAATAGTTCTGTATCCAAAACAGCTGAAACAAGACAGGAAAAATATGCAACTCTTAAAATCGGGCTGTTTGGCAATGAGAACAATTTGTAAACTATTCTCTGAATACGTTTTAAAGATTGAGACAGATTCAAGAAACACATTTGTTAGAATGTTCCACGAGTCTGCCCAGCGATTTTTTTGGCATATTCGTAGAACAGTTACAAGCTGTTTATTTTGTCAAATGGTCATTTAAGTTAACAATCCTACATATAAATGGCCCCTTTCAACCTTGGAAAAATTAGAAATAACTCGAAACTCAACTATAAGGAAATATGTTAGCTGCTGTTGTAATATGAAAGAACTTTAGGATATTTATAGATCATTTCGTAGATCAGATCATGTTTCTCTTTGAATAAAACACTTGTCATCCGAGAAAGAGGAAAAGGCCTTAGCCACATAAACAGGAGGAAGAATGATTAGCTTAGATATCTAGACCTTGTGATGATTTGTTTTGTAAATTAATCAGCTTAATTTCATTTCTCATCTTTCAAATTAATTACAAATAGAGCATACACACATAGGAACTAGAAAATTTTGCACTCAGTGCAGAAGTTTATAGTTTAGGTAGTTCAGCAGAAAAAAGAAAAAAGAAATGAAATTTAAAAATTCCAGAACCACTCCAAGTATTCAAAATAGACTTATATTTTTTTACCTACCCACTGCACCATGTTAGGACCTAGTTTTTAGGCTGACCCGGCAGCCAAACAAACAGTTAAATCCCTATTTAGCTATTTCATATGGAGTTTGATTAACAATCTGATATGTGTATATACGCCCAATTTTCCTTACGTTTTAGAGCTTGTGGATTCAGATTTTAACAGACCAAGCTTTAAAGAGAGGTTAGATGACATTAGATCTGTTCAAAGGATTTCAGAATTAAATGTCATAATCCAAAACAGGAGGACACAGACGCCAATCCCTGATCTTCCTCATGGCACGTCAGCATATCATTAATCTGAATTCTCCCAATGCGCCTCTCCTGCTTCAACACTGCATTTTGCAAATTGTAAAAATTTCTGCCTTTCCTTCATCATGCACGGTTTCTCTGGACAGGCTTCTTTGAGATGGAGAAGATGAACTAATAATCTCGCTTGATTACCCAAACCTGAAGTTTTAAACAGAGGACATATCATGAGCATATTTCACTTATACTGCAACATTGATTGGCAGGAATATCATTGTAGATTTCTCAATATATAGCGACGAATGGTCTTAGTGTAACATCCAAATCAAAAATATAACTAGCCACGCTTAATCAGCTGAAGTTGCTTACATTGAATTTTATAGGCAAGTGGAGAGAAAAATCAATCAAATAACTGTATTTAGCTCCTTGACTGGTAGCCCCACTACTCAGGGCAGAGCTATAAATTTTTCGTGAGGGTGTGCAAATTAAAGTTTCTAAATTTTGACTAGGGCTGAAATATCATTTTTCGAAATTTTTATATAAAAACAAATGAAATTTTCTAACATTTACATTAAATTATTTTTTAAAAAAATTGAGGTGCGGCCAGGGCCCAAATGGACCCTATCATAGCTCCGCCCGTGCCACTAGCCACTGCCCTCTTTAGGACAGTTAACTCAACCACAATCTTTTTGATGTGGGACTTCCTCAATGGGGGGCTCTTCGTGTTGCTGCCCAACAGAATTTGTCCACCAAGTCTTCGATAGCCTTCTCAGAGGCATCTATTCTTGCTCCCAAGCCATCACTGATCCGAAGACTCCATTGACTCTGCTTGGTTGATGAGGAACCAAACAATTCAGGTTGAGCATGAGTATTTCACAAGAGGCCGCTTGGATTACTACATGGGACTAAAAAACGGCTGCCCACGAGATTTTCTGCTGTTACTCAATGTTTCCACATCACTTATTGACTTGAAATAATAATTGGTTGTTTGCTTCTTTTATTTTTTTTGAACAGGGGGAGGAGCGGTAAGGCATGCTTGTTTTGCTTAATTGCACTTCTGCTTCCAAAAGTTTTGGAATTTTATTTCGTATTATCCATTGCAGGGAGGTGTACAACAACAGATATGGATTTGCCAATTATGGCATCAAACATCTTAAGTTGGCACCTGAACTTTTCAAAGATTTCCAAAATGACCAGAAATAATCATAAAGATTTTCATATCAGCGCCTTTGGAGCTTTATAAAAAAATTTCAAGGCTAATGCTCCATAGCTTTTTATAAATTTCTCGAAATGTTTATTAAAATATTTCAACTGTTGCAAATTTTTTTCCTTGTGCCTCACAAACAAAGTCCAAATATTACAGGTATTACAGTCTTCTTCCACCAAACTCTACTTGAATTCCGAATAGGAAATAATATTTTTCTACCACAGACTCTAAAATTATTATTCTGAATTAAAATCCTTGAACATTGAAAATCCTGGGGCCATCAAGTGCCACCTTAAGAAATTGAAAATCATCATGTAGAAGAGGACCTAAAAACTAAGCATTAGAACAAAGTTGCCGGGGCTTAGACTGGAGGTATGCCATTCTGCATTGAGGAAATAAAGTCTTGATGTGGATTAAAAACATGCATCTGAAACCTTGAGAAGAAGAAAAGTCTGTGACCACTCACAACACAACACCTTTTCAACCGTATCTGGACATGCTTGTCGTTATGGATTTTTTTTTCAAAAGCCTTTAGTTTTGCATCAAATATCAGTTAGCTTCATCTACATTAACATACTCAGTCAAAGGATTGGCTATGATTGATTTCAAAGTCTCGGGATTCTTTATAAAACACCGCCAATATAGAGATTAATCTAACCATCATCAGCACTTGCACAAGTCCATTGGGAATATATATATGGTCCTCTAAACATATTACAACATTGAAACGTTACTTTACTGAACTCCACTTGTGGTGAAATAAGGAGCTAATGCCTGTAGCTAGAATATTTTGATGTGATGGTTTGGTGGACGTGATAAAAAATTTAAAAAATAAGTTAAAAAACTAGCAAACCATGCCATAGAATGAAAATGCCAACATGAAACCATGTACTCATTCATAGCAGTAGCAAGATTTCTATATATTTTTTTAAGAATAAGCACATTGACAATTCCACTGGATATTACAAAAGACATATCATGAAAGGGGTCTTTTTCCAGAGCAAGTTCAGTATGCTACTCCCACGTACACAACAAGCGTACGTCAGATGTGGAACCTACTACCAATATGCACATTTACTTTATGCCCAATACATTACATATGCATATGCGAGAGATAACAAATAGGTATAAAATAACAAATAAATATGACTAATGTGTATAAGATAACAAAAGATTTATCAGATAATGAGATAACAGAAAGATGTATGAGATAACGGAAAACAAAGTATGAGATAATATTTATGAGATAACACATGATTTATGAGATAATAATGTAACAGACAAATGTATGAGATAAAATAATATGATAACAGATCAATGTATGAGATAATGTTAAACATAAGTATGAGATAATATTTATGAGATAATAAATTTAGGGTCACAATAGCCTTTTCAAGTTTCCAAGGATAATATAAGAGTCGACCGGAATCATCATAAATCATTTTCTTTTTCAATAAAAAACCCAAGTGACGCTTGAGTTTGACAAGTGATCAAACAAGCAAATTTTGCAATTCTTAGTAGATTGAATTCAATCTTTAATTTTATAATAGCCGTTGTGTCAATTAATACTAGCTGACGAAAGATCTTAATTCTTCTTATTTTCCTCTCAATTGTGTATGACAATGGGTTGGATGACTCTCATAAGTTGGTTCACTCAATTTTCTTAGATATATATATATATATATATATATATATATATATATATATATATATATATATATTAAATGGTGACTCTAGTTTTTTAGTCGAGATCTATGACTTTTTTAAAAGGTATTCCTCTTTTTTGAAAACACAACTTTTTTTTAACTTAATCTCCACCATCTAGTCTCATTAAAATTAAGAGCTTAACAGAATCCCCATTTAATTTGGTATATAAGAGAACCTCGACCAACAGATCATATCCAAAAAATAATCACCCACATCCAGCTCACGTATTGATCTAGTTGATCGAATGAAGTACTCTGGTATCTGGTTGTTTAGATAGATCATAAGAAACTAATTTATAATCGATGCCTATGCATTTTGCTCGGACCATGTTCAGGTAATATGATTTTGATCCACTGTCAGCGATACTGGTAGGCATGCAGAGCTTCAACTCTGTAGCCAGAAAAACAAAAAATCACATGCTTCTAAGCACTGATTGCCTTCATAGCATCTAGGTAAAAGGCATTGGTTTTTCTGTTACAAAACTGATGAATGTTGTTAGGCGCAATAAGAAAACAAGTCAAGAGTATTTTTTATTGTAGCCAATTCTTACTTTGTTGAAGTCATGTTTCCCAACATTTCTCCCTTTTTATTTCTTAATGCACAATGTTTTAACAGAAAGATGTTCAAGCATGACCTCAAGAAGTGAGGCCGGGCCCTGCTTCCTTCTCCTGATGTGGATAGGTCGCCTCCTTTGGAATGTCAAACTTCCAGGCAAGGGCCCGTAGTTTTTTTGGTATACTTGACTTCATTCACCACATGTGCAAAGCAGTGCATGGTTTAACTCTATGTCTATATAAATGCACAATGTTTGGGAGAAAGCTTATCCCTTCGATTTTCTTCTTTCTCCAGAGGATGAGATGGTAACAGGTATCACTAAGCTGACTATTTTCACACATCGTTGTGGTTAGAGAGGCAGCGCCTAGGTAGAAGGATTTTACTTTAACATTTGAACAAGGTCATAGTTAATTGCGGACTCAAAAATTTTTTATTAAAGAGCACTGTTGTAAAAAATTTATTTTTTATGGGATGCAACATATATATATATATATGTATATATATATATATATATATATAATTATAAGACATCTATATAAAACTAAAGAAAATTTTGTTGCTGCCGAAGGCAACTGCCCACACCAGCTTATATGTAGGTGTGTATTGGTCATAACTTGTTCACAGCAACCTTTTCTAAAGGTAAGGTATTGAAAGGAAGAGGGTGGAGTTAACAGGTATTATCATGTCTGCTTGCTCTGTTTCATATCCCAAGTTGCTATTGTCACCAGTCGTCATTTTCATCACCTTTGCAATCATGAATTCTTTCTTGTTCTGCTCCACCCTCTTCTTCTTCCTGTACTTTCTTGTGATATTAAGCACACCAATAGGGTCCCGTTAGTCAGCAGAACCATCGGCCTTCATCCTTCCCCACCGATTCTTCTTCCCAGTGCCCTGAAACCCTCGCTCGTCGAGTGACGTTTTTGATGTGAAAGTGAAACCCTTTTTCGAACGAGGTCATTCTAAAAGAGTTTTTCAATCCTAAAAGGTTCCTATTCAGATTGAGAGAGAGAGGGAAAAAAGGAGAAAAAAAAAACACCCCTAGGCTGCCGCCATTGGTTGATCGCCGGTCGTCGATACAGCGGCGGCAGTGTTGCCTGAAGAATCACTATACCTTTGTGGTCAGATGGAGATGAACAGAATGAGGAGAGAGAAAACACGCTAGAAATGTAAAAATGAAATGGATGTTAGGCGTCAAATAGCATTTGTTGTTAGTCTTTGCTCGAACCATAATGAGTTTAGAGAGTCGAGTTCAACGAACTCGCTCAACTAAAAGAATGAGCTGAGACATGAGCCCGATTTAGTCTTCAACTATTGATGTTCTTTGTTGCTTATTTCGAGGCAACGGCAAGTGCTAGCAGCTTTTGTGGTATTGACTTGGATTGATTGACACATGATAAAAAATAAAAAAATTACATTAAAAACTAGCAAATTATGACATATGATGAATAACCCAATACAAAACCATGCACTGTTTCGTAAAATAAAAGGAAACAAAAATATATACAAACAAAGGAAAAACAACACTACACAATTAATGCCATATTCCACAGAGATGGAATAATGGCTATATCAACCACTCATCAAAAGAGTTGAGTGGGATGGGTCTCCAAAGATGACCAATAACCTCCTTTGAAGGTCTACATTGAAGAAGATGAGTATCTTTTTTGAGAAAAGGAGGATCCTAGGTATCGATAATCACCTCACTCAGTTTTTTCAACATTTTAATAGCAGATCTCCAATTTTTTGGACCAAGAATCACTCCAACCATGTTTTATGAGCACGATGCTATGAAAGGTTGTAAGTAAATTCGGCAGAGCCCAGAACTTGTACCGAAATTTTTGGCTCAAGCTTGGTATCAGGTCTAATCAGCTTTGCCATTAATTCTATTTTTTTAAGCCAAAATTCCACCGATTCTTACAAAATTTGGCGGTTCTTAATTTCCTGATTTAGGGTCATGTTTCATGATGTATGGCCAGCAGGCCTTTTAAGTTTTCCAGGGTAATATGGAAGGAGTCACCCTGCAACATAATAAATCTTTTCTTTTTCAGATAAAAGACACAACTGAGGCTTGGGTTTGACAAATATTCGTCAACAAAATTACATCATTCCTAGCGGATTGAATCCAATCTTATATTTTATAATAGCTGCCAGCTGTGGACATAAGTTCTTTTCATTTACCAAGGGAAATGAAGTTTTCTTATTTTAAATATGGTCAACATTAACTTTCGTCATATCCGTGCCCCCCAATCTGCTGTTCATGTAATTAATTAGAAATTATGCTACTAAAAAATGGCATGTCTCTATGACAATGCTTTTTTTTTTTTTGGGGGGGGGAGGAGGCGTTTGGCTGTCATGAAGATTCATAATCATTCAGCAGCTGTAAAAGTAATCTGAATTCAATCAGTACTGCAAGCACATCTGCGTTCTTCTATGCTTTGTGGAACCGATTGGGATTTTCGGGTTGCAAGGCGCACCAATCCATACCATTGGTTACTTGCCCATATTTTGTGGTGGAAAACGAAAAAAGAATCGAATTGGTCTGGCTGCTCACTCGATCGCTTCATGTTGTGGATCAGAAAAAGGTATAAGCAAATAAGTTTTCGAAATAAAAGCAAATAACATTTAAAACAAGACATAGACTGTCAGGTGAGCAAGAAGTCCACAACTTAGGCCCAAAAGCCCCTCGTTTCCTTACCTTCTAGATCTTAAACTACGTTGTTATCAGTGATGGCAATGGTGTACCCTTTACCTTAGATACTATGTCTCACTACTTAAGACATAAAAGCATGATGCCCATAGAAATTGAACTAGAGACCTACATCTTTATATAGATCTTAGCTCAACCAGCTGCGCTATGTATATACATGTATATATATATATAACTATAAGACCCTTATATACTTTATTAGATGAATATCGTATGAGCCATCGATTTTAAAGAGGATAGATGTTTGAGATGAAGTTGAAAAAATAAAAACCAAGTTATATATACAAGAGACAAAAATACCACTCATAGGAAGGAGTAAATCAATTTCCTTAATCGAGATCCTTTTTTCTTAGAGGGTATTCCTATTTCCTGAAAATACAGCTTAGTTTCCATTTTTTTCAAATCAGTCACCACCATTCTTTAAAATCAAACGCTGATACTATTCCCTATAATATAAAACATGTTTTGATTTAAGTTGCTTTGATGATGAATGCAGACTTTTTTGCTAATTATAAAAACACTTTTAAACTAGGCAATATGATCAACTTATTGTCGGTTTTCCATCGACCCATTCGGATTATCGAACGTTCATATACGGAACCCATCAATCTGTGGCGAAACCAAGCAATTTGTGACGTGTAATTGTCAGTGTGAGATTGCTAGCTAGGGTCGAGAAAATGAAAACAAGTGTCAAACTCATAACATAAAAGAAGCAAAATGCGAGGGCATCTCATGAGGGTGGATCCGAATATCCTATATGGCATTTTATAGTTGATGCCCTCCCATTTTGCCGGATCATGTTCAGGTAACATGATTTTGATCCTCTGTCAGCGATACTTTCGCTCTGAAGAAGCAAATTTAAAGATGACATGCTTCTAAATATTGATTGGCTTCATAGCTTCTAAGTAAAAGGTATTCATTATAGCCAATTCATAATTAATTGAAGTAATGCTTCTGAAAATTCATCGCATTTTATTTTTTAATTCCTTAAGTGACAAAGAAAGATTCGTGCATGATCTCAAAGGAGTGAGGCAGGGCCATGCTTACTTGTCCATCTGTGGATAGGTCGCCTCCTTGACCATGTCAAACTTCCAGGAAGGGCCTCTCAACACGCAAGTGCCCGCAGTTTTTGTGGTACACTTGATTTCATTCACCAAATTAATGTGCAAAGCAGTTTGTGGTTTAACTCTACGTCTATATAAGTGTGCACATACAACCATTGTGGTTGAACAGGCAGCAGCTAGCTAGAAGGATTTTACGTAAACATTCGAACAAGGGTCAAAACTTCTTCACCGCAACCATGCATTACGGGATTGATGGGCAGAAGGTGAAGCTAACAGGTACCATCATCTGTCCGCTCACTCTGTTTCATATCTGTACCTCCAATTGGTATTATCACAGGTCGTTATCTTCATCAACTTTGCCATCATGATTTCTTTCTTGTTCTCCTCCTTCTTCTTCTAGGTTTTTGACCAGTGATAGGTTCAATTACTTCTTTGGTTGGACACCCTTCGCTGCACCACGAAACGTGTAGGTAAGACACTCGAACTTTTTATATTTCAATGTCAAGAACAAACATACATTGTTTTGTTTCCTTCAAAGTGCCGATTTTCTTCAACGAAAATCATAAGAGGTGCATGGTTATTTGGATTCACAAACAGAGAGAGAGAGAGAGAGAGAAATAGTTGTTTACATGAAAATCATCAGAGGAAGAGGGGAAGATAAGAACTACTCAGCACCTTAATTCCAGATTACCACTCCTTAATACCATCAAGACAACACTCTTCAAGACTCGAACTGAAGACTTAGTTAATACAGGTCACCCAGCCCTTGATGGCATGGTTAATACATGACACTCAGCTCGAACTGTTGTGTTACCCATCATTTAGAGAGAGAGAGAGAGAGAGATCTTTTTACTTATATTTAGTAATATTTCTGGATGCTCCCATCAGCTTTTGTTACCAATTTCCCAAACGCAGCTAATCTGGGCTGGAGCAGGAGCAGTACTAGTAGGTGAATCTTCAATGCCACAGTAGCCTGGAAAGTGGAGAGGCCCTTGGGAAATGTATGGGACAATACTCTAACAGTCGTTGGAGATCCATATATTTATTGGACTCAGGTATCTCATATAATTATGCAACTAGGTCTGGATGCCGGAGTGATCTGAGATATTTACATCATTTTACGAAGTGCATGATTTACCCTCATCTTGCTCGAGTGCCAAATCCAACCAGTTTCGACCCAGTTAGGATTGACTCAGAATAGCTCAACACATAGCCCTTCTCTCTCTTCGCCCATTCCATCCCTTTCTGCTACGTTATTCCACTTATATTGTACAAAGTATGACGATGATCTTGGTAGAATTCAATTTATAGATATTTTCCTTTCTCAACCTTCAAATTAACTACAATAGAATGGTTTGCTTTCAGTGGTGAAATTTATAGTTTAGTTTGTGAGCCTGTATACTGCTGTTCTGCACAGCTCCTTCTAGGTTAACCTGGCAGCCAAAAGAACCAGCTATTTCCAGTATTTTTATCCTATGGAAACACCAACACATGCGAATGAAACATTATCTCAAGGATAAGTTAAAAAAAATGACTTGTTTGCGCTTTTTTAAAGCTTGCCGGTGTGAAAAAAGATAAAATAATTGCTTTGAATATGTTCCCCGTCCACCAGTGAGATCTCAATATATAGAATAGAAGCATGCATGGAATCTGTCACTGCGAGAGCCGATTTTGTTACCTAATGGAATACTCCCCTTTTAGTCTCATGCTGTAGAAGCACCGAAGCATAATAGACTCTACCATTGCCTTTTTAATTTCTTTATGATACGAGCCACATGCTTTGATTAATGACCTTGGACATATGTATGGGAAAAGTATCTATTGTTTTATCACCTTCAAGAAGCCATTAGAATGTTCCTAGCTGTTGATGGATAACCTGTCAGCATGCAGAATGTTCCTAACTGTTTTGAGTTTGTGGATTCAGATGTTAAGGATCCAAACACAGAGAAATTGGAGTACGACATTATCTTTGTCACAAGTGATCGAGAAATAGGCAAATGGGGCAGCCATTAATCTGAATTCTTCCACTGCTTCCTTCGTGCTTCAGTATTTCATCTTAAGAATTGTAATTTTTGCTTTTCCTGCATAATGCAGGTTTCTGCTCGACCACGAGGTTCTTAAAAAGGGAAAAGATGAACAAGAAAAGGAACTGGTTTACAGTACTCAGCAGAGGTTTCAATTAATAAAGCACATATTAGCATATTTCATCCATTATAGGTCCATTGCAAAGATAAATTGCATAAATATCGATATATATATATATATATATAGATTTGTGAACATATTTTAGACATTCTTTTACGTGAAGAAGAAAATCAAGGAGATCAATTAGGCAACTCGAGAATTGCTTTGTCTTTTCAAAACATTTGGCTTCGATATATGACAAACTTCTTGCAAACATGAAACTACTTTCCTCTAAAATATTGATTTCAACTACCCTTCTTGCTATGTCATAACACTTTTGAAAAGCACCACAAGATCTTCCCATTCCTCTACCATGCTCTTGAGTGGTTCCTCTAAAGGCTCCTTGTCCTTGTCTTTTTCCTTGGTTCTTTTGATCACTGTTTCCATTCGTTTCTTTTGGAATGTCTAATATAGCTTGAAAGGCTTTTGCTGTTGACCTATTTATATGTTGCTCATGAGCTAAAAGAGAACCTGTTAATTCACCAATAAAGTACAAAGAGAAATCCTTGGATTCTTCTATTGCAATATGAACATGTTCATATTTAGGGGGAGACTTCTCAAACTTTTTGAACTACCTTTTTGCTCATTTATAACCTCACCAAAAGTCTTCGTTTGTTTCGTAATAATAAATGGCCTAGACTAAAAAGTTTTGAACTCACCATTTTCTTGTCAAACCTTTAGACTCTCTTCATAAAGTTTGAATTTTAACTGTGATTAATCTTTTCATCCTAATAAAGTTTCAAAAGTAACAGAGGTTCTTTGGACTTTGTAGAACCAACAATATTTGGAAAAATCACATCAGACACAACCTACTATAATAACAAAAATGCCTTCGCATCCTTTTTTAGTGCCAGTATTTTTTTGGTTGACTTGTGTGCTGCATTTGTTTGTTTGGTATCTTCATAACCCTTCTTTTTAATACTCCAAAAATTATAATTGTTACAGTTAAAAATAGGCACTAATGATAGGGTAAGTTGAGAGCATTATAAGTTTTTCCCATCCCAGTTTATACCCTTTCACAATTTCTTTTTCTTGATGGTTCCTGAAATTAGAGGAGCTCCTTGCTTTAGCAACCCTCCATAATGACTTGTAATGCCCATCTTACTTGGCAATATTATCACAATTTGAAGGTTGATTTTACAAACCTCATACAAAAATGAAACCAAAGAAATGATAACAAGTAGTAGGGTGAAGGCAAAAACTCGCCTTTTTTTTGCTTACTTTTCTGTATACGTAATACTTATTTAAAAAAAAAAAAGAAATAAAAAACTACCAGACAACCCACTATGTGATTTTGAAGCTCTACTAAAAAACAATCCAAGAAAAGCATGAACCTTGTGTTCTAGGACATGCACACCTAAAGTTCATTGGAACCAATTGACTCTCTCTCCTCTCTCGAGCTTCATCTCTCTCTCTCGCACTCCCTCTTCACGTGTGGGGTGTTCTCCCTCATCCCCTCGCGTCCTCTACTTCCAAGGCGCCTCCCCTCTCCATCGACTCCTCCTTGGTGAACTCAGGCGTCCTCACGTGGCGAAGACTTCATCTTCTTCAACCCGACGGCCCTTCCTCATTCTCCTAACCTCTTCTTTGGTCTATCTCAACCCCTCGGCCCAAGGATCAATGGCAAGGACATCTTCACGGCTCCGGTGGTGAAAGCGGCTCCCTTGACCATGGTGTACCCCTCCAGCATTCAAAGGTGATTTCGGTGCTTTCCTTCTAACCCCCAAGAAGGTTGAGAGGCCGTGTCACTACCGGGAAGATTGAAGACGGTGACAGCTTCAATATTGATGGCTTAACAAGGTTAGTGCTTTGGATTTTGGTTGAGTTTCACGTCGGTTTGGTTTTGTTATCTTGGGAGCCTCACCCGCGGGCTTGGTCTCTTGCTCGGCATACCTGTGTGCTAGATCTTGATTCTTACGGTGTCCCTCCCTAGAAACAACTTCCTCTCCGCTTGGAATCGTCCTCCAACTCCTTCGTATGCATCCAAGCCATAGGAAGAAAACCGGGCGTTGTTTTGAGGCATATAAGCCATCAAAACCAATCCGGCAATGTAAGAAGAACTCGGATTCCAGCAGCCAAAATCTGAGTAAAACATCAAGTTCTGGACGAGATCTCTGTTCAAGGAACAGCCCAAACGAATCCCCATTGGAAGAATATCAAAATACCCGATTTTGGGCTTAATCAGACAAGGAACGTGTGAATACCGGCTTCCGCTGGACAATCTGGCTTTCCGGTGGCCGCTGCACTAATTCCGGCCACCGCTGCAACTCCCGGCATTAAGGACAGTATTGCCCTCATCCCCATCAAGGTCCCGAGAAGAAACATCAAGCGGACGTTGGTCAAATTCAGCTTGGAGTGGAAACCTAGCCGCCGGCGCTTGTGCGAGCTCCATCCTTGGCCGCCGGCCTATTTCCGTAAGTATCTCGTTGTCCTCCCTCCACCATGCGATATGCCACGTGTCCTCCATCCCGCAGCCTACCCAAAGTAGTGTCCCAGCTAGCCTCCACGTGTCCCAGCCGAGAATTGCCCTAGGGTCTCGCACTCCACCGTTCTTTGAAACCCCTAGCCGCACCATTCCACTTTCCATTTTGGTGTTCTTTTCTTCGAGTCAACCCTAGTCCGACCTTGGCCCTCGCCGCTCCATTGCACCACGTGTCATCATCCCGTGAGCCCCTGACACCTCATTCACCAGCTCACCCACCACCTGGTCCCCTCGGTCCCACGCGGTGCCATGTCATCTCCACGCGGCTCCCACGTGGCATTCCACCTAGGCTCCATGCGGTTTCCTCTAGAGCTGATTTGGAAACCTCTTGACGCCACCTTAGCCCTTTCCTCCTTTGTCGCTAGCCCTATTTCCCATCCTACCCCTTCCGTAACCACAGCCTCTCTCAACCCCTCATCCTCTCCACGTGTCATCATCCCTGCCATCGAGAGATATCGAGAGAACCACTTGGATCCCCGCTCACATCTCATTGATCTTGTGCGATCCCTTTTCCTACTCTTTAGGAAAGAGAGCTCTTCCTTGCCTTATTGCTAGACTCTCCTCTAGCGCTTTCTCTAGTGACCATAGATCTTGCCACGTGGCAAGCATCCGGTGCTTCCATCTTGGCACAACCAGCCAAGACGAAACCCTAGCCCCCTTAGCCACCTCGCGCGCCACCGTCCCCCTTAGGCAACTTCCCTCATTCTCAGCCTTGGTCCTAAACCGGCAACTTCCTTGTTGCCTTAGCTAAAATTGGAATCTTCTTAGCCGCCGCCCACCTCCTTCTCATCTAAGCTAAACCCTAGACGCCCCCCGAGCCTACCTCGCGGGACCCACCTCACCTATTTCCTCGGACCCTTCTGGAATTGGTCCACACCTAGTTAGACCTAACCCACTTTGTCAAGCCCGTCTCCCTTCTTGGTCAACCTTGACCTACCCGAGCTTAAGTGCTCATTTACCTAGCCTACACCACTGAGCCACCCTATTAGTTTGGCCCCTCTTACCCTACCTAAGCCTCCTTTGACTTAGCCTACGCGAACCCTCTACCCCCTCTATCCAGACCAACCTACCCATAGAGCCCATTCGCACAAAGCCCACCCTAGCCTAGTTAGGCCTAGGTCTAGTCGTGCGAGCTAGTTTCTTGCTAGTCTCTCGGCTCCTCCTCCTCGGCCCTCCCTCCTACGTCAGACCTCTCCTTCCGACTCTCGTGGCCGAGCCACACACGAAGAAAGGCAGGTTGGCGTTGCCGCAATCCGGCTCCAGCCCCCCTCGTCACTTCTGGCGGTACTCTAGGCCGCACCCTAGCGACAGGCGGTCGCTACATCCAGCGCAAGGCAATAGGCGATTGCCGACTCCCGCGCCCCTCTCGCCGGCGCGTCCTCATCCGAGCAGCTCTACGCGGATGCACTCCTCAATCGGTCTTCTTGTACCGTGAGCTGCAATACCCGGGGCTTGGTTCTCTCCCTGTGGTCCCTTATCCAGCATAGCCAAGGTCCCCCTTGGCCTGTATTGTCTCCTCTCCCCCGTGTAACATCCGGGGTGGTAGTCTTTTGCTTTTTGTTTAGGAAGCATCTAGTTTGCTTGAGTTACTGCTTTAGCTCGGCTTCGGCCTTGCTCTTGTCCATGGTACCTCGGAGGTGCATGCGCCAAAGACACGACCATAGAGAGTGTGACCTTCCTAATTGGGAACGGGCGTGGTTTGTTTGTTAGCGTGTGGTTTTGCATGGTTTGTTGAGTGAGTTGTGAGTGTTAAAGATTGTATCACTCACGATTTGTAAGGCCTCACATCCCTCTAGTTTCTTGTAGTAGGTTTGCCTTAGTTAGGATTTTCGGGTTACCCTTACTTGTATTCCAGTCCTATTGGGTTTTGCGCCAGGGTCCTATCCGGCCGGGTAGCTCTTTGTATTAATTTGTTTAGGATTTTTGGTTTTAGACGGATCCTCAAGTAGGTCTTGGGAACTAGGTTCTTGATTGGTTCGGACTTTCTAGTCACAACCAGTATCAGAGCCACCTTGACGATATATCCTTTCTCTGCATGCATTTAGACCTTAGAAGATTCGACATCGACGGGCAGTGCAGACGGATTATAGGCAGTTTCTGGTTTTCGGCAGTGGTTTTCTTGACAGTGTGTTTCGGTTTTCTTTGGTCTTCTGTAGATATCTATTTAGTGATTGTTCACGGCTACGCTTGCTCCCTTTTAGCAAGTATAGGGTTGTACACATCGTACACTCGAGGCTAGCCAAACTCGAGGTGCGTCACCAAGACACCAGGCGGGTGTGGTGATTTAGGCTCATTGAGCCCGGCCAAAGTGAGGCGGGACTGCCGAGGCACTAGGTGAGTGTGGCAGTAGGCGGGCCAACCCATCTCCCTTGCCTACGGACACACAGGCAGCGGCAATGGCAGTGGCAGCGACAGCGTGTTAGTCAGATTAGGCAGTTTTCAGGGTCAGTTTGATTTCAGTTTTGAGAGTGGTAGTGTCAGTTCTTTGGATTTTCATAGTTAGGTTTTCCAGTTCTTTCTAGCAAGCGTGTTCCTTAGCCTTCTCGGTGTTGCCTTGGAAGCTATCAGCTCGAAATCTACAAATGGGCAAGTCCAAGAAGCAACTCGCCCTAGAGGAAGCAGTCCTTGAAGAGGTTCCTCAGGGACAAGAAGAGCCAATCCAGGCAGAATTCATAGAGGTTAAAGACCCCACTGTGGGGAGGATGGCACATATCGAGCGTGAGTTGGTCAAAATGCGACGCGACATGGACAGGCAAGAAGCTCACCGCAGGGCTGAAATGAACAAGCAGGACTTGGCTAGGCAGCGAGAGATGGATGAATTTAGGAGCATGTTCCGGCTCCTAAGCGCTTCCCTTAACCCGCCAGTAGAAACGAATACCCCAGGTCCGGCCCCTACAAGAAGAGACAAAGGAAAGGGCGTTTTGGGTGGTCCTCCAAATTACCTCACGGACAACGAGGTAGACCCCCGTGTTTCCCACGTAGGCACCAGCTTGGAAGGTGCCAAGGCTAACCGAATGGGTTCCCCAGGACTTCTTCAGCCGGTCCCCCATTTTGTCCAACTAATGAAGATCAACACCATGCTTCCAACCGCACGCAGAGGTTCGCAAATAGTAGCCAAAACTGAACCTATTATGATTCTGAGGGAGAAGAGGACAGTCTCCTCCTCGTCGAAGAAGAATGACAGAGTACAACCACAAAATGACGAAAGGCGGACTCCCACAGTCGATATGAATTTCCAAAGTTTAACGGGGAACATTTAAGAGAATGGATGTTTATGGTAGAGCGCTACTTTGTGTGTCATCGCGTTCCCAGGGATGAGTGGATAGAAACGGCTGCAGCCAACATGACTGGAGAAGCCACTAGTTTCTACCTTTGTTCATTCATAAGACTGTCGACCCACCTGAGAACAATTTAAAAGAAGCCTTCAACTCAGATTTGGTGATTCCACATTTATTGATTATGATGAGGACCTCAAGAACTTGGTCCAATCTACGACGGTGCAAGTCTATGAGAAGCAATTTGAGAGGCTAGCCGGTATGGTACAGTGGACAGAAAAGGCCCTCATCGGCGCTTTCAAAGGTGGACTCAAACAAGAAGTCAAGTTAGAAATTAAGGTACAGCGCTTCGAGAGTTTAGAAGAGTGCTTTGCAATGGCCCGCATATACAAGGAGAGAATGAAGAGAGGCGAGCCATGAAAAAGGCACAAAAGTTTGACAAGCAGAAGAGAAGACCCTCGCACTCTTCTGTTTCTCAGACTAAAGGCAACGAATTAGCTCCCTACCACAAGGGGAGAGATTACAAGCCCAACACTAAACCGGGCAGAGGTCCTCCAACCCAGTGCCTCACACCAATACAAATGGAAGAACTTAGGCGCAAGGGATTGTGCTACAAATGTGAGGAAAAATTGGATAAGAACCACCAGTGTAAGGTCTACAATCGGGTTCAACTGGAGGATGAGAGTGAGAATAGTTGGATAGTGAATCGAGTGCAAGTTCTAGTTATTATTTCAGTTCCTCGTCAGAAGAGGAAGTAGAAGGGAAAGTGAAGAAGCCAAGCAAAAAGGCTGAGACTCCTAAAGCCCAGGAAAAGCCTGAAGAGGTGGAGTCTTGTCATTCCCTCACCGACCCATATAAGCCTAATGCTATGTGGGTTTTTGGCCAGTTAAATGGACATAAAGTTTTGATCTTGTTAGATAGCGGTTCCACAAATAATTTCCTTACCATAGAAGCAACCGCTAGATGCAAGGCCGCCGTCCAGCCGAGCAAATCCAAACAGTTATAGTGGGTGATGGACACTGGCTCAAGAGTGTACACGAGGGCAAGAATATTGAGGTCGTCATTAAAAAGAAAAGATGACTTTCAAAATCGACCTGATAGTCGTGCCACTTGACAGAGCCGATTTAATACTTGGAATGCCTTGGTTCTTTACTTTGGGGATCATCAACTGGGATGCAAAGAACTTTAGAATGACATTCACCCCAGAGGGTGATACAGAGTCTATCACTATCGATGGGCTAGCAAGCACTACCCATCCCAAGTCTGCTCTTAGATGCCTTACCCATGAGCAGCCGGCATGTTGGGTTGTTACCTTGGCAACTGATGTCCCGAGATCAGAAGAAAACAAAGAAGAACCGATCCCAACAAAGGTGCAAGTAGTATTAGATCAGTTTCCCGAGATCTTTGACGAGCCAAAAGGCCTACCTCCAAAAAGGGCCTATGATCACCAGATCGTCTTAACTTAAGGTGCAGAGCCTATGAATGTCAGGCCATATCGGTATGGGCACAGCCAGAAGGTGGAGATTGAGCGCCTAGTTAAGGAGATGCTTCTGAGTAGCATCATCCGACCAAGCAGTAGTCCCTTCTCCTCACCAGTCCTCTTGGTGAAGAAGAAAGATGATACATGGAGGTTTTGTGTGGACTACAGGGCACTCAATGAGGTTACTGTTCAGGATCGCCATCCCATACCCGTAATTGATGAACTCTTTTCTGAAATTGATCTCAGGGCTGGCTACGACCATATCAAATGAATGATGAAGACGTGATGAAAACGGCCTTTCGGACCCATGATGGGCATTATGAATTTCTTGTGAAGCCCTTTGGATTAACAAATGCACCTGCTACCTTTTCAGAGGTGCATGAATGACGTATTCTGGGAGTATTTGAGAGACTTCATCCTCGTGTTCTTCGATGATATCCTAATATATACCAAAAATGAAGAACTACATCGGAAGCATCTAGAAATTCTCTATAAATTTTAAAAGAGCATCAGTTGTTTGCGAAGATGTCCAACTGTAGTTTCGGACAATCTTCGATCGGATACCTCGGCATATCGTGTCCGAGAGGGGGTTCGGGCAGACCCCAAAAAATTCAAGCCAAGGAAAAGTGGCCACTGCCCAAAGACTTAAAAGGTCTACGAGGCTTCCTTGGATTAACCAGTTACACAAGAGGTTTATTCAGAGTTATGGTATTATAGCACAACCTCTCACTCAGATGTTGAAGAAGGGAGCTTTCCAGTGGACCGAAAAATCTAGGGTCGCATTTGACAAGTTGAAATCAGCCCTAATGACTGCACCTGTACTTACCTTACTCGACTTCACAAAAACTTTTACTATCGAGACCGATGCATGTGATGTAGGAGTTGGGGCAGTTCTTGGACAGGAAGGTCATCCCATAGCGTATATGTCGAAGGCCCTATCTAGCCAGGTGAAACCTCTTTCTACTTACGAGAAGAAGTTGCTTGCTATTGTTATCGCAGTGGAGAAGTGGCACCCCTACCTAATAGGGCGCAGATTCATAGTCAGGACAGACCAAAACAGTCTTAAATATATGCTGAAACAAAGGGTCTCTACCCCGATGAAGCAAAGGTAGCCGCAAAGCTTCTGGGGTACGACTTTGAGATTGAGTATAAAAGAGGTCCTGAAAATATGGCGGCGGATTCCCTCTCTTGTTTAACCGAGCAATTCATGACATTTTCAGCTGTTAGCACTGATTTATGGGAACGGGTTACTGAAGAACAACAAGCTGACCAGAATCTAAGGCTAATCAAGACATCGGTTTCCCCAAACCCAGGCTCAATTCCTTTGTACTCGATTAGAGGGAACATTCTATATAGGAAGAACTGGGCGGTGGTTCCTCCTGAATCCAGGCTGAAAAGAGAACTCCTGCAGCATTTTCATGACTCGCCAGCTGCAGGGCATGAAGGGGTCGCAAAGACCATTAGTAGAGTCAAGGGCCAGTTCTGGTGGTAGGGACTGAAGGCCGATGTGCAGAAGCATATACGTCAGTGTACTATTTGTCAAAGGGAGAAGTATGAGGCAATCAAGCCTCCCGGGCACCCACTCCCTATCCCCACCAAGCCATGGACGGACATTACCATGGACTTTATAGATGCAACACCTCGTTCAGAAGGGAAAGAGGCCGTTCTTGTTGTGGTGGACCGACTGACAAAGTACAGTCATTTCGCACCACTGCCACGCATGTACCAAGGGCCAATGGTGGCAAGGTCTTCTAGGAGTATGTTGGAAAACTTCACGGAATGCCTCAAACAATCGTCTGCGACTGAGATTCCATTTTTATGAGTGCATTCTGGAAGGAGTATATGAAGACTATGGGTACAGAAATTCGGTTCAGTACTGCTCATCACCTGCAGACGACAGGCAGAGTGAGATTGTTAACCAGTCCCTAGAAACGTATCTTCGTTGCTTTGCGAGAGAAAGGCCTATTCTTGGGTCAAGTTTTTGCCCTGGGCAGAGTGGTCCTACAATACCAGTTCGCACTTTCTAAAGGAATGACACCCTATGAGGCAGTCTATGGATATCCGCCTCCCTTTATTCCACATTATGAAGGAGGCAGTGCATTAGAAGACAACGTAGATTGTGAACTGCGCACTAGAGAGGAGGTTCTTAGCTCCCTAAAGCAGAATATGGTCAAAGCGCAGAACAGAATGAAGCAAGTATACGATAAGGGTATAAAGGACCGTGAATTCGAAGCAGGGCAGTACGTTTGGTTAAAGAGGCTTCCTCTTAAACAGAAGTCTCTAATGGGACAACCATACTCCAAGCTTCTCCCACTTATTATGGGCCATATCCAGTCTTGCAAAAGGTTGGAAAAGCAGCATATCATTTGGGATTGCCAAGAGAGGCACAAGTCCACCCGGCGTTTCATGTCACTCATCTTAAGCCACATCATGGAGATGTGCCTACTGTCGTGGAGCATGTGCTTGATCAGTTGCCCATACCTTACATAATCCTCAAGCATCGCTATGTGCAAAGGCAGGGTAGAACTCATCACGAAGTTTTCATTGAATGGGAAGGTCCCGATCAAGGAACCTCTTGGGAAGAATTTGGGACAGTCGCTCATCGCTTCCCCTCCGAAAACGCTCAAGGACGAGCTCAATTTAAGGAGGGGGGATCTGTTACGGACCGACTTATAGGTTCGAACCCAGAAGAGGCCAAGCAAGCCGAGCCTAGTAGAAGAAAGCGCAAAGCGTCAGACATGTGGGCTTAGTCACTTCAGAGCTTAGTCGAAGATCCCAGAGAGGTTAAAGGAGCACCAGAACCGGATGCAGTGGGTGGAGCGGGTGGAGCAACAAGGTCCAGGTGCGTGCTTGAACAGGAAGATCCTCAAGCTTCCCCTGAGCTAGTAGTAGGACTCACCAAGCTAGATAAGTCTGAACCCAACGCGAGTCCAATCCCTTGGTCCCTTGAGGCGGTGTAGGACCAAGAGTCTTAGGCAAATGACTAAGTCATCCAGATTAGTCCTTGTTCCAAATCTGAAGTGCGAGCGGAACCCCGCACGAGGTCCCCACTTGGGCTCACAAGGCTCAAGGGCGATCCAGTCTTAGTTGGGCGCTAGGCCCGATTTCCCTTTTATGCACTTTACTTATGCATTTGGATTTGGATTTCAGTATAGACCTAGCAGGGCGGGTTGTGCTCTGTATCACATTGTAATCGGGTCTTGGGTAGAGGAACCGGTTCGTCTCTTGTGAACCAAGTCCACTTAGGTGATGTATCTATTGTTTTGGATCCACTTGTAAAGGATGCTTGTGGATTAATGAAGTTCATTGGAACGAATTGAATCTCTCTCCTATCTCGAGCTCCATCTCTCTCCTCTCACTCCCTCTTCACGTGTGGCATGTTCTCCGTCATCCCCTCGCGTCCTCTACCTCCAAGCTGCCTCCCCTCTCCATCGACTCCTCCTTGGTGAACTCCGGTGTCCTCAGTGGCGAAGGCTTCATCTTCTTCAACCCGACGGCCCGTCCTCATTCTCCTAACCTCTTTTTTGGTCTATCTCAACCCCTCGGCCAAGGATCAACGGCAAGGACGTCTCCACGGCTCCGGCGGTGAAAGCGGCTCCCTTGACCACGGTGTACTCCTCCAGCATTCAAAGGTGATTTTGGTGCTTTCCTTCTAACTCCCAAGAAGTTGAGAGGTCGTGTCATACCGGGAAGATTGAAGACGGCGACGGCTTCAATATTGACTGCTTAACAAGGTTAGTGCTTCAGATTTTGGTTGAGTTTCACGTTGGTTTGGTTTTGTTATCTTGGGCGCCTCACCCGCGGGCTTGGTTTCTTGCTCGGCATACCGAGTGCTAGATCTTGATTCTTACGGCATCCCTCCCTAGAAACAACTTCCTCTCTGCTTGGAATCGTCCTCCAACTCCTTGGTACGCACCCAAGCCACAGGAAGAAAACCGGGCGTTGTTTTGAGGCATATAAGTCATCAAAACCACTCCGGCAATCTAAGAAGAACTCGGATTCCAGCATCCAAAATCTCAGTAAAACATCAAGTTCTGGATGAGATCTCAGTTCGAGGAACACCCCAAACGAATCCCCATTGGAAGAAGATCAAAATACACGATTTTGGGCTTAATCGGACAAGGAACGTGTGAATACTGGCTTCCACCGGAAAATCAGGTTTTTCGGTGGCCGCTGCACTAATTCCGGCCTCCGCTGCAGCTCCCGACATTAAGGACAGTATTGCCCTCATCCCCATCAAGTTCCCGAGCCGAAACATCAAGGGTGCTTTGGTCAAATTCACCTTGGAATGGAACCCCAACCGCCGGCGCTTGTGCAAGCTCCATCCTTGGCCGCCGGCCTATTTCCGGTAAGTATCTCGTTGTCCTCCATCCACCATACGAATTGCCACGTGTCTCCATCCCGCAGCCTTCCCAAAGTAGTGTCCCAGCTAGCCTCCACGTGTCCCAGCCGAGAATTGCCCTAGGATCTCGTGCTCCACTGTTCTTGGAAACCCCTAGCTGCGCCATTCCACTTTCCATTTTGGTGTTCTTTTCTTCGAGTCAACCCTAGTTCGACCTTGGCCGTCGCCCCTCCATTGCACCACGTGTCATCATCCCGTGAGCCCCTGACATCTCATCCGCCAGCTCACCCACCACCTGGTCCCCTTGGTCCCACGCGGTGCCACGTCATCTCCACGCGGCTCCCACGCGGCATTCCACCTAGGCTCCACGCGGTTTCGTTTAGAGCTGATTTGGAAACCTCTTGGCGCCACCTTATCCCTTTCCTCCTTTGTCGCCAGCCCTATTTCCCATCCTACCCCTTCCATAACCGCTGCCTCTCTCACCCCTCATCCTCTCCACGTGTCATCATCCCAGCCAAGAGGGGTTGAGATAGACCAACATACAACTAAGAAACAACATGCCCAGGTCTTTTAATCTACATAAAAACAAGATCAACATGTTCCTAGGGATTCCATATTAAGGTAATGGTTGAATGTTTTCATGCTTGTTTGTCATGTTTTACACATTTGGATGTTTTAAACAAAGTAGATCAAACACTTATTATTTACAACTTGATAACCTATATATGTTTTCTATATTTTGAAATTCCTTGTAAATTGCCATGTAGAATAGAGCGTCCTTTTGTACCCACACCTTTTCATTAGGGTCCAAAAAATGTCCTAACTTTCATAGAGAAACAGAAGTTGTTACTTTAATGTGCATGTTAGAGAAATTGAAATTAAGATGATGCATTGTAGGTAATTAGTATAGTCATTCGCTTACATGCTACATCAGATGGTCAATTAGCTTACATGAATACTCCACATGATGGAAATGGGATGTGCAATCATAGCAATTCCTTGAACTTCTCTTGGTAGCTAAAGTATTTATTTGAAGAATGCGAGTGGTGTTGGATGATGATGGTATTTGGGAAATTAGTGTAGGCAATCTGGCTTTACATATTATACAAGATGCTAATCGTATTTGCATTTATGCATGGTTGCATAGCCATTTCTACTATATCAGTTTGCATGTTTGGGATTGGCGACCAAAGCTATTTTTGTGAAACATGAAAGAACTCAAGTAGAAAACCATCTATAGAAGTATACCCATAATGCTAGTCAAGGAATAAACAAAAATTATAAATCACCATCTACCTTGGCCAGTAGACAAATCAGACCATAACATTTTATTTTCCACATATCACCACTCAACTTTTCACTAGAACTCTACAGTAGCACCCTTTAGTCACCACCATTAATGTAACTAATATTATGCACGTGCTATCACATTTTTGGCAATTATACACCTTGCAAATTTTGTTCCCTCAATCCAGCCTCATTGCAACCATAGTGGCTAATTCCAATAGGAGAAAACATGATGCTGAAAAGATAATCATGAAAGGTAACAAAGGAAAAGGAAAAGATGGTTTACCGCCATTATAGGATAGGCTATTGCATGTTGTACTTTTTCACTTCATGATCACGAATAACCCTGCATTTGTTTCTATGTAAAGAAACAATATATTTCAATCAACAAAATCAGTCTCATCTTCCCACCACATTCACGAATTTCTACAATCAAAATGCCTCTACCTCCAGACTTCACACCATGAAAAATGATTGCCATCTTCCTCTCCATCTTGCATGTTGGTATAGGGTTTATACATTTTCATGTGGTAAGGGAAATGGGGGAGATAAAGGGCATCAAAATATGTCGGATTCAAACATTGGGATGTTGGGACACCTCTATCGCGGACACTTTTTTATACTTTACTTTTGAGGGGAGGGGTTTAGTGATTTGAAATATCATAAAATAACTGAGACAATGGTTTGGTTCCCCTGTGCTAGAGGGATTCACGATATTGAGATTCTAAGAGTAATTGCATTGTCATGTAGCGTAAAATGTTCATTTTTTTTCCCAGCATTTGCTTGGCCATTGGTCAAAAAACACTGAAAAATTGCTGAATTCATCCTAGAAAGCCTTATTTGTTACTTGAAGATAAAAAGTAATATTACTGATATAACAAAACACCCAATGACAAGGAAGATTGAAAAGTCCAAGGGGTTTAATACAAGCATCGATCAATGTCAAGGAGGTATGTGATCAAACCATGGCATCCAACCACTATAATTCCTTGCTTTTTCCTATTTGTCATCCTTGACAACCACAAGTAAAACCAAGCAATCTGATCCTATATTGTCTCCTTCTCAAGTTGATAGTCACAGTTCTCCTCAAAACGATAGCCACAGTCTACCAAACTCTCTAGTTCCTATAACCCAAAGTCCTAGCCTTGAATCTCCAACTAAGGCGGGCATTAATTTATAGAAGACCTAAATTCTCCCACTTCATTATCTCCTACTATTGAGTCTAGTTGTATATACCATATGATCACACAATGAATCAATAGTATACTAAACCCTCGTTTATTTCAAATTGTAATCCAGGATATTGAGAATCAACCCATGCTAGTCTTAGACCCATATGAACCAATAGACCTTTTTCAGTCAGATCTTTATTTGAATAGCGACAAGCTATGCAACAAGAAATCGATGTACTTGTCAAAAATAAAAGATGGTAACTTGTACCATCAGGGAGTATCTCAAACATCATTAGAGTGCAAGTGGAATTATAAATTAAAGAGAAATGTAGATAGCTCTATAACTAGATTTGAAGCTGGGTTAGTCACTAAGGGTGTCACTTGCAAGAGGGGATAAAGTACTTTGAGATGTTTTATCTAGTTACTAACCAATCTCACTAAGAATTGGTGACTACCCTAAATAAAAGATAGCCTATACACTTGTGTTGTATCCATCATGATTTTTTACATGGAGAGTTAAAAGGGGATGTTTACATGATGCAACCACTGGGCATGTTGACCCAAGGCAGCCACATTCCTTACATAACTTTAAGAAAGCTCAATATGATTTAAAGGACATGGATCAGGCATGATTTGATAGACTCTAAGGTTATTTACTTGGTCATGATTTTAAAGAATGTAAGTTTGATTCATCATTATCTAATTCACTTAAAAAATATAGTAATGGATAGCATTGGATTATCTAGCTAATAAAGTAGCAGGAAGAATTTTATAGTTAATCTTACTAAAAGTTTTTCCCAAGAATTTTCCATCAACGATTTGTGCACTCTAAATTTCCTTTCAAGCATCGAATTAATTTATGATAATATTTGCATTGTGTTGTCACAAAGGAAATATATAAAAGATCATCTCACAAAGAATTGCTTCAGTTGAGAAAATCCTATCAATGCTCCTACTGCTCCTAAGATAAAATTGTCCAAATATCAAAGTGAAGTACTTCAAGATGCAACTTCATGCAAGAGTACCATTGGATGTTTACAATGCATTTTGTTCACCAGGTTGGACATGAAATATGCAATAATAAAACTTGTTTGTTCATGGAACTTCCACTCAAGATAATTGAGGGCATATTTCAAAAATACATAATCTTAACCTACATGTGTTCTTTGAAGCAAATTAACTAGGATTCTGAAATTGAATTCAAGGATATCTCACCTACCTACACAATCATATAATCTCATGGAAGACAAGAAAACAAAAAACAATGGCCAAGTGAAGCACGTTGACAAATATAGGGTTGTTCCTATATCAAGTTATGAATCATTATAGATTCATACATCTAGTAAAAGAATACAAGTTGAGATATTGTTGTTGTTGGTTTCATTATTGGGGACTAAATAAATGTCGTATAAAAATACAAGAGGTGTCCAATTTGTTATTTTTGTGTGCCTGCAGTTAATTGATAAGTAAAACTAAAATGTGGCTATAAGCATGCCAATATTAATAACAATTGCATGCATATGCATAGATGTTTACAAAAATTGTTGCAATAAATATTTGGTATTATTAAATGTTTCATCACCTATATGTATCGTTGATATTGAAACTGTACATTTTGAGTCACTTCACTTCATGTAGTGGTGATGTAAGATGACTTTGGAATTGCTTCGTATAGGCTGGAATAAAGCAAATGTAGACATTGTACTGATAACTTTCTCAAATTCTCACCCCATTTTCCCTTTTCAGGTGATTGCAAATAGAATAGTTGGCAATGCAGCTGCTACATTGTTGAGATGGTTTGATGATGCCCAAAATGGTACAAGATATGTCAAAAGCTATAATAACTATGAAAAATTTTATGTCATCTAATTGTGTTTTAAGTTATGGCTTTGTTGACTTGATTTTATGTATTGTCTTAGTGGTTTGTTATTAATAGTTTTTTAATAACATCTAATAGTTATAAAGTCATGGATGTGGAAGATTATTTCTGTGTGCTATGTCATTAAAAATTTTTACTTCAAAAATATACATTTGTTACTTCTTTAGTTTTGTGACGATATAGCACGTGTACTTTGGCAGTTAATGTTTGAAATAATATTGCTCAAAGTAGGCCACTGGACTGATGGTTTCGTATGTCAAATTTTTGCATATTTATCTCATGTATATTTCTCATTGCAATTGTTCAATTAGCAAATTTGTGAAAGGAAAAAAAAAACTACGTTCTTGTCCTATGAAATATGAAGTGTTCAGATATGCTATTTAAACCAAGCAATTCCGAAAAAGTGGCTGCTATTTAATTGTTGGATGCTATTTAAATCCAACAATTAAACATCTACACAATGACACCATCATCTCTACAACCACAAGTACAATAATCTTATTTTGAAATAGCTTTAAAGAATCAATAGGAGGATTAAAAATGAGATTTACTCAAAAGATGATGAAAATGAGCTACTGATAAAATGAGGATCCAGTGGTTCCTGTCCAATCCTACTAGAATGATAGTCTCCCAAACTTTTGATTGTGTAGTTCAAAAAGTGAAGCGCTAAAAGTTGGTACATTGAAAAAATATAGGAAAGTAATTAATTTTAGAGAGTGGACCTCAAAATTTTAAACACTATATGTTTTGGTAAAAATTGTGATGTTTGTGATAGACTTGTAATTTACTATGTTCTAATTTATGAAATAAATTAAATTGTCTTTTCTGGACTGTGGGGTGTTTCATCAAAAATTTGATTGTCCAGTTTTGGTTTGCCGTTTTGAAATTACATTTGTAACACATTCTTAACTAGAATATCCAACAATTTGGAAGTCCCTCTCTCTCTCTCTCCCCCCCACCAACTAGTGTTGTAAAAAATGGTTTATTAATTGAATCGGCAAGGATACAAATGATTCATGACTGATTTAGTTGAATCAGTTGTGCATCTGCAAAAATATAATTAAAGTCATTGCAAAAATTAGAAAATGTATAGAAATTAATTAAAAATAAAAGATTATTTTAAATTCTTATGTTAAAATAGTTAAAAGTTGATATATGCATTCTTGAGTTGGATATGGACTTGAATCTGCTTGCTGCCAATCACATGGCAATTTGGGCCAATTAATTCTTATAATTGCTTAAACCATCAGTCTAAGGTTTAACATTGAACTCTTATTTGAGTTATTAATCGCTTCACATAACCTCAAACAAGAAGGAAAAATCAATTTAGTAAAAATATTAAACAGCTGATGTGAAACAATATTGTTCACTTTCATGTTTATCATTTTTCAAATATTGAAGTCTCTAATTTTACAAAGAAAGAAAAAAAAGAATTGTAATAGTTGCAAAGAAAATTAGCAAACATGGGTTTGTCAAGTCTAATGTTCAGGTATGTAGAAGCCACATGAAGAAGGCTGGTCCCCTTCCCCCTCCACGTCCACAAGGTCTAGGGTTGCTTCATGATCTAGGTAAACCTACAATATGCCCATCAACTAGAGTGCCACACTAACCGCCCTTTGAAGTTCAGGGAGTAGCCGCCAAAAAAATTTGAACAAACGGCATGTTGTTAATGTGCCCGCCAGCCCAACCAACTATGCTATGTCTGTTGAACGTTAGATATTCTCATGTATATGACTATAATTTTAGTTGAAATCAATTCCAAATACTGCTTTACTTTTTTTCTTTTATTTTTTCAGTACATGCATAATCTCTTACAAACTTAAGACAAACTAATTACCCAAATATAATATCTTTATGTAAAGAAAGAAATTAATTAATTATATAATCTATCAAAGGTAACATTTTGGCAAAGAAACAGATAACCTATACAAATTTACAACTGTACACCCCTTACTTCTTTCTCCTTTGAGAATGATCATGGTAACTTCTATAAGTTGGATCAAAGTGTCTCAGACGAGGAGAATTCTTTTCCTTCAACCCAACATCACATGCGAAAATTCGGTGGGCTGTTTCGGAGGCAAACTCTAATGTTGCCCGTGCCCTGTTGGATAACCAAATATTTCTTTCAACAAATGTAGGATATTATGGAGGCTAAGGTATCTTGCGCCATAAGAGATCTTTTGAAAAAGGGAGGATGGTTAGGAGCAATTGTCACATAAAACACATCTTATTCAAAATTCAACAAATCAAATTTATATATTGATGCAAACATCATACTTAATTTTTAATAGGCGGCTTAGGTGGCTATAAGTGCCCATTCAACATTTATTCTGATCAACTGCACTGAGTTGGGCAGAGACAATTTGTTTCTATATATGTTTGTTCTTTAAAGACTTGTAGGCGCCTGCACATGGCAGGCAATATATTTCGTTATAAATCTTAGTTTATGAATTGAAACCACCTTACGTAACTCCGGTTGATAAGTTCGGACTTAAAGGAAGGACGGAAACCGCTAAGCGGAAGTTAACAACTCGATTTTGAAAAACAAATGAAAGGTAAATTTGCTCAGAGTGGTGCATATTTCACCTTGATGTCGGAGTGACTAGTTAGCATATTTAATTCTATTTTCACTTGGAATATAATTATAACTTCGCTCTGCTAAATTAGTTTCCTAATTTCAATCTTAATTTGAACATGCCAAGCCATTGCTTGCATGTCACCTTAGACATTTTTCATTGCTTTAAACTTTGTAATTTGGGTCCTTCCTTCACCGACAATTAATTAGTCAAAGTTATGAGCATTATATATGAAATGCCTTTGGGTAGAGGGCATTTGGTCCATAATTTTCCTTCATTGGAAGTAAATTCAGCGCTAGTAGGATAGAGGGCATGCCTTGCGTGTTACAGCCTGAACGAGCAAAACTTAGAATGTATATTCTGGTCATTTTCGTCAAGAGGTGCCTATTTAGATGATGAAACAAATTCATGGAAAGCTATACGGGTTAATATTACATGACAAAATTATATAGGGTACCTAGCTACAGTCGAGCATAAATTTAAACTTGAGAGCTTGAGTGGAGATCGAGTTGACTCGTAAATGGAAATTTACCTGGCTCTTCCTTTTCCTTTTGATTTTGATGATGATCAGCAACGTTGTCCATGGATTAATCATCTCCTTTTGTCTACATGCCCGTCAAACGATCAGATATCACATCCCTATATATTTTGGGGAATGACCACTTGGTGGCCGCAGTTGGATTGGCATGAAAAGAAGATTCCACTAGCTGCATGACAGGGAACGACCGAAAATGAAACTCAGGACATGAACATTTATATACGAACCGGGAAGACGATCGACCTTTTATGTTTTTTCCTTTCCCTTTTTGAGGCCACCTTAACCTTCCGGTGTTCGCCATGGGAAGGTCTTCTGTCGGGATTTCTCTTCCTCTATGGTGCAGACCAATTTTCAGGATACAAGGAATTATTTCCTAATTTCAAGAGGCAAAGGAGGAGATCTAGCTAGTATCAGCTGAGTGCATGTATACAATAAGTTGCAAGAGCTGGAAAGGAATAAGGTAACAGAGTGGGTGGGTACACGGCTGGCGCAGGACCGCCACCCCCTTTTGCCTCCGAACTGCATTCTCCGCAATTTGTCACCACTTAATTTTTGGTACATCTCGAACCAGCAACGGGCAACCTTCTTGTTATTTGGAGTGAAATTAATGGAGGGGAAGGAGTCTCACATTGCCGATTCATGCATATATGGGAAAGAAATCCTGTTGACACATAAGTGGCAGGGAAGCACTCATACCTTCAAATATCTGAGCTTCAAAGACCTGAGTTTGATTAGCACTTGCACCCTTGTTTGGCACCGATCTTCTAAGACTGCCCCTGCCTTGACGGCAAACACAAGGCACGTACAGCCAGGCTGTATATCGTACGTGAAGCAACAAAGCAGACATGTTCAATTTTTTAGCGAGAGGGAGAGAGAGCTATCTGACTAAATGAAAATATATTAAGGCAAATAAAAAACAAGCATTGCTGCAAGAGCCACCCTATATAGACCGTCATTCAATCATAAACTATCCGCAGCGTCAATATAATAACACCTTTTTTTCTGATATTCTTTTGAAAATAAAGTCATTTGAGAAAATATTCCACATTCAATAGGATTGAATTGTCATATATATATATATATATATATATTGTTTAAAAAAAAGTAGTCTTCTATTTACATCAACTTCCTTGTCATTTAAACTAAGGTTGCGTAAACAATAGTACTCTTTATTAGCAGCATTAAACTTCCAGTGAAATCATGTCAACGTTCACATAAAATTCATGTTTATTTAATATGAAAAATTTATGTCGGTGCTTTTGGTTAAATCTTTTGCCAAAATAGTCCAGTTTTGTAACAGCAGCACGGTTGTAGCTTCAAAACCCACAGCGATGGTGGCAAAATAGTCCAACTTTTATGTATATCTTGAACCTGCAACTGGCAACTGATCATATATATATGTATATATCTGTTCAAATTTGTTAAGAAAAAGTGAGAGACGTGGAAGACGCGAAGGGAGTAAATGAGAGAGATAGAGATCCGACTAAATGAAAATAAATAATAAGAAATCAAATGGGAGACAAGTATATGTATAATATATACAGAATTTATCTTGGTAGTTGGGGCGATGATACTCAGTTCAAAACTTTTTCGGGCCAATAAGAGTTTGAAGTCAATTTGGCAGCTTGGCGCCAGCCTATATCCTATAAAGGGCCACGTATCAGACTGCCAATTGGAGCTTATTTGAGTCGAAGAATTGTTCAACATAGAAATAGAAATGGAACGCAAGGTCTCTACTCCACCCTATGTACATAACAAGCGTACTTTAATGGGTAGACCCCAATATATGAACTTTCAGTATTGACCTCTCTGACAGAGAAAGTACAAGGTGTAAATAAATTGTTAATTATAATTTTTCAGCTAAACTTAGCAATGAACTGTTAATTCATGTTTTGTTGCCTTCACGTATGCACTTAGTTGACTTTCTCAAAAAAAAAAAGACATTGATATATCATTTTTTGTCTAAATTAAACTTACTGTTTAATTTTTCTTCATATTTTGTAACATCAATGTCTTCCCATGTTGCAATGTTCAAAATGGATTGATAGATCCAATAACGTGAAACACCTATTTATGTATAAGGAAAAGAGTAGATAAGCTGCCGGCGAATGGAGATTTGTGGTGCCCATTTGAGAAGACATACTTCTTCAGTAATTGGTAAGCATTTTTTTCCATGGTTGTCCACTAGCGGCTTAATTAGCTTGCATAAGATGTTTGGTTAGAGCTTAATAGCCATGGTGTCACTACACATGCCCTCATGGGATTTTTTTTATATAACCTCTTGAGCATCTTCTTTTGTCAATTATTAGGTGTATTCAGAGTTAAACTTCCTTCAATATCAAACTCTTCCAAAATGAAGTATTGATTGCCTGCTTATCCTTTGAGCCATCGCACCGTAGCAAAAAAGGTTTCTATCTTGGTGAAGTTTTTGATGTAGTGGGACCATGAATGATTCTCACACGTTCTATTCTATTATTAACCTTAGCTGATCCCTTACATGTTGAAATCATGTTTACCAACATTAAAAGACTTGTAAGAATTGCCTTTCTAGATATAAGCATAGATGCAATTAGGTTGTCTACCATGCTGTTTGGTTACTAATAGGTATGGGGAAAAAGCTATTTGTTATTAAAAAACTCTTACCAATTTTGGGAATATCTTTTCATCCACGAAGGTGTGGATGGCACTGTAAATTGTTGCGCAACTCTTCAATGTTTTGCAGTAATATCTGTGATATGTTACAAGGGAGTGTTTCCTTGACATCTGTATCATATAAAGAAAGCGGTCCAAAGCAACACTTTCCTTTCAATGCTGAAAAGAGTGCTTCTCCAACAAATGCATGGCCCATATTTTACATAATTAGACGCGCGACTTCTAAGCTCAGGTTTTCCATACCCAGGTAAGACACATGATTAGATGCTATCTCATCATTGATTATGATATTAAAAAGGGGTGAACCGCAGACCATCCAGATTTCACAAATAGAGGAAAAATATACTTGAGTGGGGAAAATTGGTCGTGTTTGATTTTAACTTTTTAAGATTCCCCAATCAAATGATTAGATTGGATGACATTCAAAACCAAGTTTCCCTACTCTCAAACATTACTTTTAAAAAACATAAGTTCCTTATGAGGGAAAACTAAAAAGGGTGCTGCTTTTTCAACTGCCGCAATTAATTCAGTGTACCCGGAGTTCGTATTCAGATATCTAAACTTGGAATAGGATATCTAAGTTAAGTTCTTTATTATCTAACGAGGCATTTATTTAAAACTGAATCTGAGTTTGATAAGATGGAGTTTCTTATTTAAATCTGATGAATTCCAATTTCTTACTTGGATATATACATATACATATACGTATATATATATATATATATATATATATATATATAGATATATATATATATGTATATATTGCTATGTCCAATTCTTTAAAAGCATTTTGAATGGCCCACACCGGATGTACTGTTGGTCGTTGATTGTTTAGTGGATCATGAACGTGAATTTTAAGTTTTCCAACGTCAACATTTTCAATAATACTCCATTATTACCCACCATTTATATTAAAATGTACGGGAGGCCCCTTGTTTAGCAGTCAAGGCAGGGATTTTGATTTTTTAAATTATTTAATCGTTTAAATTACATCTTAGACAAGTGAGGTTCTGATTTTCGCCCATAAATACGTTATGCAAATTCAAAATCAACAATTCCAGGGACTTCACCAGTGAACGTGGGAGTCAAGATAAATGGCAATTAAGATCATGCTGAGGCTTGAGAGCTGGTTTTAAGTTTCCTATCAAGACAACGGCGGTGTTGATTAGCAGATCAGAGGATGCACCTTGCTCGCTTTTGCAGAAGGAAAGAAACTCAGATATTTGAAGGGGTACGCTTCATGCAAACCTTATCTTCTATACACAAGCTTTTTTTTTTCGCATACATGAATTGGAATCTCTAGCCTCCTTCCATTCTCTTCTGCCCCAATAGTTTGATACAGTTAGTCTCAAGCCTTTGCTTGGGACACAACCTTGTACCTAAGAGGCAAAGGAAAAGGGAAGCCATGGTTTCTTGCACCTCTCTCCAAAACCTTGTTCATAAGGTAGAAAGCTTCGTTTAGCAGTTCATGCATCATATGGAATAATCTGGAAACCGTAGTGGTGGAAGTGCATACTTATAACTTCATATCTCGTAGCTATTTGCTCATTTACATACTTAGTTCCCATTATCAGTCTTAAGATTTAATTGTTAGGGCCACTCAGCCAGAAACTTCAGGCTCCTCACTCTCAGGAAGATTGAATAAGCCACTTGAGTGACCGATCTCCTTCTTTGCTGTTCAGAATTATAGGGGAGGAATTCTTTGGAAATTAAAGAAAAAAAAATTCCTCATAACCATAAAACATTGCACGGTAGAGGAAGAGAAATCGTGATAAAAGGCGCCAAGAGCAAATGATGACAAATTGACCCTTCTAAAAGTAGAGTGAGAAAGGACAAGATCACCTTCAAGTTGACACTTCTTATATATGCATGTATGTAGTTATCATTCACTGAGTTTGATTTTACGTTGTCCTCTCGCAGCACAGTTGTTTGGGCATCCCAATGTTACTGCTAGCGCCACCAGTTAATGGCTTCTCACAAAAATATAAGGCTGCTTCTTGTGCAACATATAGACAAAGGCTGATGTAAATAAATGGAGAACCTTCGTCATCATCGGTCGGAAGGAGGCAACCAGGTAAATTCCCACCATTCAACTTCTCAGCGAACTGCTGTTCTTCTTTTCTTTTGAATGAATGGACACCCCTAGCTTGGCCTAGCTTTCATCTACTTTTGGCTTTCAGTAGGCCAGCGGGGGAGAATCTGTCTCTCTCCCCACATCTTAATTAAGTGGCAATTAAGTGCAATTGTTGGCCAAATTAAGAAGCCAACTTCAGTAAGTTTAACCATAGTGTTAATTGTTGGGTAGTCGGTCCTTTTTCTACAATCCATAATTAAATCTCAAAGAACATCATTTCTCTAAGGAGGGTTTGACATATCCAGAACCATGGAATTTTAGAAACTAAATGCTCATTCTTTTAAGAAATTGAAATTATTAAACAAATTAACATGGTATTTCGTTTGTTGGAACTAGGAAACTGAAACTTGAAAATTTTGATTCTGTTCCTGTTTGAGAAGAAATTATGATTCTAGAATTTTTATTTTTGAATCAAAATTTTTAACTAGGGGAGGCATTATCTTTGTGGGTCGAATACAAATGTAGCTTCCTTTAGCTGATGACTTGAAAGAATAAGTTCGCATGTGTGGTGAAGGCAAATTTTTTAATCGTTGTTGACTTTATTTTAGCTGACCTCCTCAATCTCTTTATGCCCAAGTGTATCAACCATGAAGTTTATGAGATTTTTCAGTTGATAAAGGTTGCCAATATATATCATGCCGTATTTTCATGTTTTGTAATGCGTGCTCATTGTTTCTTTGGAAATTAATTTGTTTAAAAGAGTCTATTGTTCTTAAGCAAAAGGGAAGCATAACAAAGTAAATTCTCTTCACCCAATTCATCGTAATATTTATTTGAGAATGAATGAGTCATTCACTCCACCTAAGGCTTCTTTTTTAAGTCTCTACATGTATTGATTTTCTAAATTTTGGCATCTGCCGACTACTTACATCCAAGCCACCTTGCAGTTCTGAATGGTTCTTCATTGATGAGCCGCTCTCTTTGCTTTGACGTGCATGAATAGGTATAGATCTACATACTCCTCCTCCTGCTTTTCACAGAGAGAGAGAGACAGAGAGAGAGAGAGAGTGAGAGAGAGAGAGAGGAGAGTTGGTGGGGGAGGGGGAGGGGGTCAAGTACCGGGAGAGGGAGTCCAGTTTTTCCAAGCTAATTTATATATATATATATATATAAACATGGGCAACCACTGATTTTTTTCCTGATTTCGTTTCCTTGACAAAGTAGTTTCCCGTTCTTCACTGAAGTATGGCGCTTGTTTGCAAGGTCTACGGTATAACTAAGAACCGATGGAAACCACATTCTCCTAAAAGACCCACAAGGAAGTGATACTATGTGGCAATTCCCTTGATAATAAATTCCTAAGGATATTATCAAAAAAATATCATACAGAAATAGTGGTCTGCTCGGATAGGAGCGCTACTTCCCTAGCAGCTTTGCATTGGAAACACACTCCTGTTTGGATCAAGCCAAATTCTTAAACATGATTGCATATACAAATTCACGTACTATGCATTTCGGTAGAATAAATAGGACAAGGTGACCTAACCAGTTCAAGGTGTAGACCGCAGAAGGCAGCTTGACAAAAATAGTAAATATCAGTAATTCTGGTCAATGTAAGCAATTTTAAATTGTCCCCTCAATTTAATGATCATCCTGAGGTAGCTCTTCGACAATTGAGGTGTACATAATTTGTAGTTGCCTAAATGTTCATAGTTTTCTCTACTTTGTCTTAGATTCTACCACTTCACTTGTAACAAGTGAGAATATGTTTTTGATAAAGTTTTATATGCCGCTCCATATATATAATGAGCATACGCCGGTTGTGGACGCTACTACCAATATGCATGTTTACTTTAATGCTCCAACATTGTGCATGCATGTGTAGGAGATAACAAATAGGTGTGAGATCACAAGTATGAGATAACAAATAGGTACGAGATAGTAACAGATATATGAAATAACAAATAAGTAATATATATAAAATAACAAATACATATGAGATAATATGTATGAAGTAACAAATAGGTAGGAGATACAAATAGATATGAGATAACAAATAGGTACAAAAGAATGACGGATGTTTGAGATAATAAATATGTATCTGATAATGTATATGAGATAACAAATAGGTATGATATAATGATGGATGTATGAAATGACGCTAAACATAAGTATGATATAACAAAATATTTATGAGATAATGAGATAACACTATGAGTATGACAAAAAAACGAAGACAGTTTTCTATCACTTAAATGGGTATATTGGTCATAACAATATGCAAAATAATTTTAATGTTTGGGAAGAGTGGGTTTCAGCTCAATGGGCCAAGCCCACTTTGCATGACAGGTCCCGGTGCCTTGTCGTATGTAGGGTGCTTGCACATGGAATACCCACTTTCCCTGAGATTGCCATAAGCCTGGGCGTCAGGGCATGGGGCCGGGTACCCAATACGCGGCTCGACTCGAACAAGGCTCAAGCCCAAGAAAAGGCATCGGGCTGAACCAGGTGGGCTTGACTAAGCCCGATTCCGCGTGATAAAAGAGTTTTAATGTTATTTTTTTTATTATATATATATATATAATTATAGTATTTTCTTACAATTAATTATATCTATATATTATTTTATGTTAAAAATATATATTTTAAATTTTAACTGAGTCGGATCTGAGCTCGAGTTTCGGGTGTTGGGTCGGGGCCAAGCCACAGTTATGAGTTGAGGCCCGGTCCGAGCCTGACTCCTTATCGGCCGTGCCAGGCTGATGCCCAAGCCTAGATTGCGAGTAGACCTTATTAGATCATTGGCTGTTTAAACCTAAAGGTCAACACATAGATAACAAAGAATAATGCCCCAATTTGTTTTTGGTCTCAATCTAGGCCATGTCTGTTAGTGAAAGTTTAGTTACATATAAACAAAAAAAGAAGAAAAAAGAAACGCATAAGAATTTTCTTCAATATAAAATTACCCCATCATTGACCTGTACTTAATTGACAAGATCTCTTCTTTCTCTTCTTCCCCAAAAGGAATCCTCCTCCTCTTCCTACTCTCCTTTTCTTTCAAATTTTTTTTACATCCCTATGCTTCTTTCTTTTTTTTAAACCATTTCTTTTGTAATATTATTTGGATATGTTCACTGGAAAAAAATGGAGAAATGAAAAGGTAATAAGAGTTGACAGGTTAGAACAATTTGAGGAAATACTGGGTCCTAGAAGTATATATGAAAAAACCCAAGGTAAGGAAAAGAAAAAATATATTATTACGAGCCAAGAAAACTAGGTTTAATGGCATTCAAACATCTTCTTGGCATGTTCAAAATAGAGAGAGGGGTGGGCTTTAGAGATAGAGTAGTTCACATGTTTGGTGCTTAACATGGGCGTGTTCATTCTACCATTCGAGGAGATGGGGATTTTTGTTATTTTTAGATCAAATATCATATATATATATTAATTATTGTTTAGAAAGTGACTTTCTTCTTTCCATTCTCCTAGAGGAAAGGATCCTCCTTTCCCAGCAGGAAGGCTATCTGGTTAATTTCAACCACCTAATATGCAACTGTCATTAATCACGGCAAATGGCATAATAGAAGGTTTTTCACAAACCATGCAAAGCAAAGAGCTTTTTCTAATATTCATCTAAAAAAAAGTTTTTCTAATAATCTAAATATATTCCTTTTAAAATATCAATTCCCTTTTCTTAGCCAAGGATAATATATGGGTCTATGGTTATACAAGGTAAAAAAAGATAATGAAAATTGAATATATAATCAACTTAATTTTTGAAGGAGCTGCATGATTCCTCAGGAGAAGAATTCATATCCATCCATTAGATAATCACGGCAAATGGCATACCTTTTTTAGTTATAAAAAAAGTTACCAAAACATGTAGATTCAAAAATATAATTTATATCCACAATCATATATATAACAGGTCTTTAGAGTACATGTTCAAAAACACAATTTCCTTGTTCATGCAATTTGGTGTGATTACTTTCAAGGTTTGAATGTTGAATTTAGAAACAATATCTATATATAATCTAGGCATGTTTGCTGAAACAAGAACATGATTTGTTTTGACAAATTAGCTATGAGAAAAGCTGCATAAAAAAAGATGAATGGGGCAAGAAATAAAAAAAAAATTATGCCAAGCAGTACACATAATGATCAACATGCACCTGGCCATCCAACGTTTTTTAAGCCAGTGTTTCTGAGCAACATTTTCAAAACCTATGTTCGCACCCAACCCCTTTCTCGAAGGGTGTCAAATACGAATCAGAAAATTCTTTTAAAATTGAGGTTTTGAAAAATATTTCAAGGGAAAGGGATCCGCCCATCGGTATGAGGTCCAACCATTCCTACCGCCTTTAACAAGGGTAATTGGACCAAGGACTAAGGATCATTTAGATCATATTCGAGTTTTTAATCCAAATCATATATGCTTATGCATTGAGGTTTTGGATTCAAGAATTAAAAGTCATTTTGAATAAGTGATTTGAACTCGCTTTGAAGATTGGAGGATTTTAAATTGGTTCAAAAACCTTTGTTTTTGTGCCATTCAATTTGAAATACATAATTTTTGAGGATTTTGAAGATGAAATTGAGTTTTTTGTTGTGAACTCTAGATGGTTCATGAGTTGAAATTATGATCAACTTTTGGAAAATAGTTAAGTTTCCTTAGCAAAGAAAATTGATTTTGAATTCTTCTTTCGCCAAATCATGTGATTTGGTTAGGTAGAGTTCATACTTATTATAAAACGTAGGTTCCAAATTGTTAGAAAACGTGTTGTTTTCTAAACACACTTTGGCCAAAATTATGAATGCATTGCTTGTGTTTTCTTTTGAAGTTAAGAGAAGTTTACAAATTCTTGTTGCAATATGACTTGGTCACTTTTTGCAACTCAATTTTGGATCACTTAACTTCTTAAGAATGTGCAAGTGGTGCTATTGATTTTGGGAGAAAGTGAATACATGAAATGAGAAGGAAACTACATGGAACATTCATTCTTCTCTCTCTCATAATCTCTCAAGATTCATTCATGTGGAGCATACATTCTTCACTCTCTCATGATCTCTCAAAGTCCATCCATTGTAATTACATGTCATACAATCTACACATAAAGATTGATTTTAATTAAAATATAGGACTTTCTCTAAATGTTCTTATTATATGATTAAGCACATGAATTAGAGATGTAGTCCATAAGCTTGAGACTTAACATAAAATTATCAAAATGATGAAAAATATACAAATGATGCCAAAATCAATTTTTGAAATAGCTGAAAGTTGTGGACATTGATTTGAAAAAAGAGCTTGTTTCTTAGATAGAAATGAGAAGTCCTTCATCACATTTCAGATTACTCATGAAATCGTCAACTTCTTTGGATGGTTCTAGGATAGTTGACATTTCAAATATGTAAAATTTGACATTCTTAAGCCAATTCCTATAAAACATTGTCTGGTTTCAACAACATACATACATCTTATGTATGTATTGCTGAAATTAAGCAAATTTTAAAATGAAATGAAATGATCTCATAACTTGGTATTATGAAAATCAATATGATATGTTTTCTTAAAACCAGTTTGGAAACGTGTTCCAACTTCATTTTAAGGGAGGAAAACAATTTTTAACAAGAGATTGCACACGTATATGTATATATATAACAATGTATACATATACGTACCTTACTCTTTAAATTGAAATTTTATCATGGGACCGCATGACTCATGAATCATGATGATTCATGGCTGGGTTCTTTTACGTAGGAGGATTAAAAATTATGATAAATGAATGCTCAAGCTAGTTCATCCTTAGTTTCACCATGCAAAGGTGGATTACATTCAAGAGTATGCATCCATCCTTAATAGGTTTTTTTTTCATCATATATATATTGCAGCAAGATAACTCTCTCACTGTCGGATTCCCTCGTGTTGGGGAGTTCAAAATGGTTTTAAGCTGGTTGTTTTGAAAGGGACGTGGCCTTGGGGCTCTTTTCAAAATTTGATACATGAGTTCATCTTTAAGAAAAACCGACGTATGCATGCATTATGCATTAACATGAACATTTAATCGTAGGTTCCCCCTAGCCGGACATCATTCTCAGCTATAAAATACATGAAAATAAACCCTCCCCATGAGTTGCTGAAATGAAAATGAACTAACGAGAAGCCAAAATAGATGAGAAATGGGTTTAAATCACCTACCTTGCGGTCGGTCTTGATACTTGATCTTCACCTTCACTTGTTTTCTAAATCGAGCAGTCCTAAGCGAGAATCCAAGCTTGAATTCGAACTTAGAAACTAGAAGAATAATAGCTTGCTTGCTGGAATTTGTAGTAGGAAAGAGGCTTCTCACCACGAAAATCCTAAGTAAGCGTTCACTTAAGCATCCTAACTTAGCAAAATCAATGGAGAGATATGAAGAAGAAATATGAGAAAAGAGGGAAGAGGGCTTGGACGAATCTCTCCTCTCTTCCTTGGCTTCTCCCTCCTAGCTCTCTGGCTGCACACTTGATGGAATACCTCAAATTTTCGTCCCCCTCCTTGGTGGCCAAGGGGAGGTTTATATAGAGGAAGAGGTGGGTCCAACCACCTCCTTTAATTTACCTTGTAAGATTAATCAAGGCTTAGGGAGATGAAAAATGGATTAAATGAGTTTTAATAACTCTATTTACTCATTATTATGCTATTTACACGAGCTAGGTGAGCTGGGTTAGGTTTGGTCAATTTGGTTCAGAACTAGCTGATCAACTTTGACCAAAAATTTAGACAAAAATGCCCTTACACAGGGTTTTGTTATATTTTATGCTATTTATTTTTTTTTCTTTGTTTGAAATCAAGCTTGTTAGGTTAAAAGATAGTTATTAAGCTCCAAATGCCACTGAATTATGAAGATTCAATTTAAATTTTAATAAATTTTAAAAATTCAATTAAATTTGGTTTGAAAAGGGTATTTTCATCCATAATTTGATTGAAGACAGATTTCAACTGAATCAAACTTTTGTTTGAAAATTGAATTTTAATTTGGTATTTGATTTATGCATTTGACAAATCCAAATGTTTATTTGTCTTTCATAAACCAATTTTGCTCTGTAATCTCAATTTGACGTCAGAAGGGCAAAATTGTCCAGATTGGTCAATTTCGATCAATTGATGAAAGTCAAAGCTCATTTGCGAATAGTTTGACTTTGTTTGAGGTAATTTGATAAATTTGAGCCAAGAAAGCTCTTAATTGAGCTAAATTTTACTTTGACTTAGTTTAGTCAAAGTGGGTTTGCTTCGATCAAAGTCTATTTTCGTCCATTATTTGGATCATGAGACAGACCTACCTTCTCTTGCCAAGCTGAGCTCATGTTGACGAAGCCTAGCTGAGATTTTGGTGCGCTAGGGTCAAACCCATTTGAATTAAGTGGGTTTGACCAGCCTAGTTATCGCTTTTCGAAGATTGAAAACTCCATAAAGAGAACCTAGTTAAAGAAGAGAGAGATGCATAAATGTTTCTCTTTTCCTCGGTTTCTCGTTCTTTTCTCCTTGAAAATGACTTTTTTTTATTTAATTGAGATAAAATATGTTATTCTCCTCTTTTTATGGGGGGCATGACCCCTGGGAGGGGCTTTTCACCACACGGGCGAGGTGGGGCCCACACGTGGGTCCCACATAGCATTCTAGACTAAATCAGATCCAATTCTTGGATCTGAGTCAAAATTTGAATTTTGCAATTGGATTTGGATTTCAAATGACATTTGCAAAATTTCACAATTCTTTTGTGAAATTTTCACATTGCTTCAATTTTGATGTGGAAAAATGTGGGTTGTTAACAACCTAACTGCTAAAGTGTGTGTACAACATATATTTATGATACTAAAAAGTGAACAAAAAGTTCTTTTCATTAGTCATGGAATCTGATTATGTAAGTCAAAAAACATCTGATATATCGCTAATCTTTTAGTCCAGTGAATTAATGATCTGGTTTAGATTGTTGGTTTCGATAATTTTCACAACCATATTGTATGACCTTTCATGGACGCTTGAAAGGAGTGCATAATCAAACTTTGGAGTCTATTAGACTCATGAAAATCACGAATTATATCTGTGAGTGCTAACTCCTTTACACTTAAGTGTCTTTGTAGTTGATAATTAACTAGCAACTCCATGTTGTTTGAATAAACTTTACTAATCCATGTGATGCATAAAGATGAAAAAATTGTACTTTTGATCTTTTATCTTCATACATCTTAACCTCCTCATAAATATATTTTGCAATTCATTTACATGAACCCATGTGATTCTTTTCCTTACATGCTTACACACATGTACAAACGTATGAGCTTTATGGAGTTACCTTGTCAACTGTTGGTGCATGAATTGACCATGGTGGATCTTGTGTGGGCAATCATTGAAATTAACCACCTTTGCGCTATGTCATGACTCACATATTGTTATTCTTTATCAATTAAATCATGATATCAATCAACAAAATATTGAAGAAATCATCACACAGAAGGTTACACGATTTGACATAATAGCATACATCCGAGGAGAAGAAGAGACATCATACAAAGTGAGAACATAAAGGGCTAGAGGATAATGAGCATGGGAAGAAATCTCAAAACCAAAAAATTAAGAACAGCCAAAATTCATTCACTAGGAGAACAATAAGCTTCTAGGAATAGAAGATATCACTTCAAAAAATGTGCAACCACCTGATATGCTTTAGCTGGGGTGAAGATGCCGACGTCTTCTCCTAAAATCAAGTTACAGTCTCCCCCTTAAGTTGGTGTACAAATGTCAATTTGTCCAAATTTGCTGGCTATGCAATGATACTTCTCTTTCACATGACTCTTGGTGAAAATATTGGTTAGTTGTTTTTCACTTCTGGCATATAAAGTTAGCAGGGTTCTATCTTGTATTTTTCCCTCAGAATAATGGCAATCGACTTCTATATGTTTAGGCACTAATGGAACATTGGGTCAGCCTAGTAGCATACCCTTTGGCATTAACCCAAGTATGTGAAAACTTGAATCCAATTTGGTTCTCACACAAGAACCATTTCAAAATCATGTTTTTCTAAAATATTTAGAAAGTTAAATTATTTAAATGATTTCAAAAACCGTAGGTCTTGTAGACATCGAGTCTACAAAGACCTAGCTCATATCCGTCTTAGAGTCACCTACTTGTGAGCCTATTTCCATAACCTTTTTGTCTAGTCAAATTTCTTTAGATACCCATTCATATGAAATGAATGAAGTTTATATCATATATCACATCATTTGAATAATATCAAACACATTTACTACAGTCAAACCTATCCCTATGTAGGTTTAAACCTACTTTTGACCAACCTACCCCCTGCCTATTGGATCTTAGGTCTCAATTCATGGCACTGGATTCAAATCATCAGCCTTATAACTGGTCTAAACCTTCTTATTAAACTGAATTATAGTACATGGGATTTGGATCTCAATTATTGGATTTTACATCTTAGATTAGGGATTTCATATTGAATTATGGATCTGGCATTTTAGATATTAGATTTTGGATCTTGAATTTCAGACTTTGGGTTTTAAATCTGATTTTATATATGAGTCTCAAATCATAAATCTCAAACTATGGATATTGGATTATGGATTTCAAATTTCACATCCTAGATTTTAGATCTTGCATTTTCGGTTTTGGAACTTGAATAGATTTTCTAAGCAAATGAGTAATTCATCATAAACCTTGGATCAATTCCCACAGAATGAAGCCCAAGTACCAGTCTTTAAATCATGTATCACCATATTTGAATCTATTATCTCAAAATTTGGATTTTAAAAGACTTAATATGAGATCATGATCTACTGGATTTCTGACCTTAAATTTTCAATCACGAACTCTTAATCTCAATATCATGATATGATAGTTTCATTTCAATTTGAAACCAAAATTATTCACACATTTTGATTTCAATTTTTGGTTTCAGATCTAGATTTCCTTGCTATGTCCATGTCCTACACTCAAGTCCTATTAGAGACAGGACTCCAAGTCTATATGGCCTAGTTTTGCATGCATCATATTAAATTTAAGACAATGATTTGCAATGATCTGTAATAATTTGTATATAAACAAACTTCATATTAATTTTTCTTGTTTATCAGTTTATTTCTAATATCTACTAAGATTTCAGCATATGAATGACTTCAAATTAGGGTACATTTGCTTTCTTAGGTTTTGGATGACATTTAGATTTAGGAAATGACACATTTTCGTATAGTTCTTGGTCTAATTACTCCTTGATAAAGTGCCAGAAATGATCAGACCTCATGCTGACAGGTCTGACCTTGTCTTTCAGAATCCCACACAAGGAACACGAGCATGTATAGGTAAACAACCTCAATTTGTAACTTTCTTCATGTAAGATTAAAAAATTTGACATGTAAGCAGTTACCCTATTACAAAGTGAACTCACTACCCATAACGCATAACAATTGGGTGTCCTTTTGTCCGAATGTCAATAAGAATGAGGTGGTCACAGATGATAATAGGTAGAGCTGTGCCATCTCACACAATAAATTGGTCAACAAACTTTTGTCCCAACAAAAATGCATGCATATATTGACTAGTGGTAATGATGCGTAATTTTTATGCATGAAACAACAAAATGTTAAGTTCCCAAAATGTGCGAGCTGATTTTCAAAGTGATTAATTGTTGCGTAATATTGTCTCTGATCTTCATCTCCAATTTCTTCCGTCATCATTGTGGATTTCCATGGTCGTCATCAGTTTTCACACGCTACCAATCGTGGCTCAACCTCAATTTCGGCTTTCAGTCATGACTTTCACAAACCACCTGCCATGGCGTGCAAGCAAACACATGGCTCTGGTTCTCTCTCTACATTTTGTGAATCTTATTCTACCATCTCATACACACACACAGATATATATATATATATATATCATATATATATATATACATATATATATATATATACATATATATATATATATATATATATATATATATACATAAATTAAATTTGAAGAAGAACCTCTTTCACAGAATATATTTGGAGGTCTCCTTCTGGCAAGGATGTCATAAAATCCAATTTTGATCCATCGTACGATTGAACTACTCCAAAAAAAAAAAGAAATACAAAACAAAATATTTACATTTGATTAATAAATCAAATTGGATCTGGATTTAAAAAATGACATCCGATTAAATTTAGATATAAATTCATATTTAAATAAATATCTGATCAGACTAGGATTTAGATTAAATTGAAATAGTAAATATCTGATATCCAATGTCCAAGGTTTTTGAAAGTCGGCTATTAACATATTATAGTGCAGCTAGGATTCAATTTAAAATGCAGATTCAAATATAAATGTGAATTTAAAAATGAGATTAAAGTTGGATTCAGATTTGGATATGAATTGTTTTCAAATCAGAATTCGAACCAAAATATATGAACATCCAAAAAATAATGGATGTAGTTAAGAGAACATCCTGTCTAGAGATATAATCGCTCGCCTCTTTCTGTAAGATCTGCTACACACTGCCTGCAAGTTGCTTGCATCTCTCCTCTCGATCTGCGACACACCTCTGCAACCTGCCTCTCTCCCCTAGAACAGAGGCTTCCAAGTGAAAACCATTATTATACAGGGAAACCAGTGTGTTGCCATATTTGACGGAGACGAGTTTTAGGCGAGACAGGTTTCATGCCCATTTACTTCCAGGTCCAAATGCAATGCACGTCCACACCATCGGAAGAATAGAAGACCACAGCTGAAAAATTATTTTAAAAGTGACATTGATCAACGGTCTCGATTTTACAGAAATAAATATATAGAAAGAAATCCTAAATCAGGGAGAGAGCCAAAGTATTAATGAGGCAATGCAAAATGGCCAGATGGTTGGCCGCAACACAATAAAAAAAAAATTCCATCGCCCACCTATTCGTGAGCAAAGCCCACAGAAACATGACGAAGGAAAGAAAGACGCCTTGGTGCCCCTCTTCCAGGGAGAGGGAGAGTGTTTCAGTCATAGTCATCTGCAAGGAAAGGAGGGAAGACATGAATTCTATCACAAACCTTGTGAGGGAATTCATCGGCTTCACTATGTGGTTGTTCTATCACACCGCTCCTGCGGTAAACAGGCCAGAGGACCCAGAAGTTCCCGCTGCCTTCTCGGTGGATTTGGAAGTAGATGCAGAAGCCGGTACTCCACCTGAGCAGGTGGAGGTAGACGTAGAATTGGGCTGGCAGGAGGCATCGACATCGGTGGTGAGAATTATTACTAGCCCATTCATCCATCCTAGTTGCCATCCGCTTCCTCTTGCGTCTCCTTCTGTCTCTCTTTGTAGCGTCCTCCTCAAATTAACGTGTTGTTTTGTCAAAGTTGCACCGCAAATTTTGCAGGAAGGAGGTAATTCCCTAACTACTTCCCAAAGCAGCATGATTAAAGGGAATCTGATGATCGGCTTTGCACTCCTCAACCCTTCTTGCACCAGTCTTTTCATAACTGGCACCCACTCCCATGCCTTGTACGTGGGCATTACCTCGCTGGGCATAGCCCTCTCCCTCTTCCTTTGTTAAGCAGGTGGGTAGTGCTTTTAGTTTCGTACTTTTCTCTGTTCTTTGTTCCCGGTGATACGAGTGTCCACTTAATTCATGACTGCCAGAATCTCCAGACACTTGACCCCCACCACGGAGAAATTCAAGAGTCTTCCTTTTCCAATATTGCACACAACCCAAAAGAATAACAAAGTGCAGCATGTTGCAGGTGATCACATGTCAATGAAGGTCCACGGCGCCCTTCTGATGGTCTCCACCTCCTCCCTTCTTGGAGCGCTATTCATGCTGGGTGTTAGGGCATCACGGTGAAGGTTGGTTTAAAGAAACTCGGACAAATGTAGCCCAAAAATACCACTCAAAAACGACCCACCAAAAAGGAAAAAGGAAAAAAAAGGAAGCAAGGCTGCCACACGGCTCACCCTGCCATCTTGAAACACCACTAAAAAATGACCCACCAAAAAACACCGTGCTCTGGTGGAGATGCACGCCACGCAAAGTCCCCTAAAATAATAAACTATCAAGTTCTTGAAACTTCCATGACCACCACAGTGGCTACCCACATAGGATACCCATAAATTTTTACTTGAAGAGTAATTAACATTTCTTCCTCTTAATGTGAAAAATGTTTGAACACCAACGGGCTTTCTAAACGTAACAAATTTTGATGGTGATAATGGTTTTATAAGACCATTGGCAACCTTCTCATTGGAAAATCATTGCTTCAGCACAACTTCTCTTTTTTCAACGTCATCTCCGAGGAAATGATATCTCAGCTCTGTTTGCTTAGTTATTCTATAGAAGGTAAGATTTTTTGCTATAGAAATGGTAGACTTATGATCACAATAAAGTTGAGTATGACTTATTTATTCCATATGTAAATCTTTTAAAATACACCTCATCCACATTGCTTGGCATGTAGTAGTAATAGCAGCAATAAATTCTGTTTCTAATGAAAATAAGGCTATTGAACTTTGCCTTTTTGAGTCATACACTTAATCCTGCCAATCGATGTTGGTATGACAACCTAAAGCAAAGTTAGCAATAGGTCTATAAAAAGTTCAATAATTAATGGCTGAGCAAACGTAACAAAGAACTCTTTTTTCCACACCATGGTGTTGCACCAATGCGTGGTGCACAAATCTTGATGAAACCTTTTTAAAACACAATATCTGGTTGAATGTGCATCAAGTAACCATGTTTCTAAAATACCTTTCATTATCTTTCGTCATTCCAACATCCACAGTCACTTTTTCATTGATATCAATGGGAGTTGTGCAACCTTTTGCAATTCATGAGTTTAAACTTTTTCACTATCACTCCTTTGAAAACCATTTTGACAATTTTTTTTTGAGGTGACTATACCATGCACGAGCGGCTTTTTTGAATGTACAAAGGGAATTTTATAATTTATAAACCTTTCTTCATTTCCTTTAATGATATGCCCAGGTAGTTGATCAACATATACCTCTCATTCAAATAACTGAAAAATCTTCCATGTGAATTGGGCGGCAACTGAAGAAACCATTTTTACTGTCTCAAATCTTGCAACAAGTGAAAAAGCTCCAATGAAATTAATGTCATATTTTTATACAAAACATCCAGTTATCAATCTTGCTGCACATTTTTTCACCATTTCTTTAGCTTCATGTGTAAAACCTATAGACCCATTAGTGGCAAATTGGAAAGCTCCCATGTGTCATTTCTTTTCAATAACATGCATCTTTTTTTCACTGCATTTATCCAATTTTTTTCTAAACATGCTTCATCATAAGTTAATGGTTCTATAGTAGCAAAAGCAAAGACACAAAGACACACTTAACATGCTTTTCTTGGTTGAGTGTTATCACCAAGTGTACACTCTATATCTTCAATAGTTGGGTCTTTAATTTGAATGTTCATCTCCTCCTTCTGATTTTTTTTATGATGCTACTTCATCAAGATGGTTTAGTTCCATTTCAACTTCATCAATTTGTAGTATCACAGTTTCATCTTTTACCCATTTATAACAAGATTTTTCCTTAAAATGGCATCTCTTCTAATAATTAGTTTTTTAGTAGTAGGATTATCAACATGATAACCTTTAGCTAGGCTCAATACAATAGCCAATAAACATTCATTTATACCTCATATGTCATAGCTTATAATTAAGATCAACCTTTGCAATAAAAGCACAATCACCTATCTAGATGATTTTAAAAGCAATTTTTTTAATTTGAATAATACTGCTTCCATTTTCAATTTCACAAGCATCATTTTCAAATAAAAATGTGTAGAACTTTTGGATCAATTGCTCCACAATAAATAAATTTTCAGCTGATCCTAGAACATGGTACACATCATGATTCAATTTGCAATTTACACATGTCAAGCTTTAGAGTCTCTTGAATGTTTTTGAATACCACATGTCATATGGTTACTATAACCACTAGCTACAAACTATGTATATTTTACACTTTCAACTTTTAAAACTCATAGATGTACATAACACAAAAAAAAATCATTTTGTTCAACAAAACTAGCTTATTGCTTTGCCTTTTCAAAACATTTGGCTTCGATATGACAAACTTCTTGCAAACATGAAACCACTTTCCTCTAAAATATTGATCTCAACTACCTTCTGCTATGTCATTACACTATCGAAAAGCACCAAAAGATCTTCCCATTCCTCTACCACGCCCTTGAGTGGTTCCTCTAAAGGCTCCTTGTCCTTGACTTTTTCCTTCGTTCTTTTCATCACTTCTTCCATTTGTTTCTTTTGAAATATCTAATAAAGTTTGAAAGGCTTTCGCGGTTGACCTATTTATATGTTGTTCATGAGCTAGAAGAGACCCTCTTAAGTCATCAATAAAGTACATAGATAAATCCTTGGATTCTTCTATTGCAATATGAACATGTTCAGATTTAGAGGGGAGACTTCTCAAGACTTTTTCAACAACCGTTTTGCTCATTTATAACGTCACCAAAAGTCTTCATTTGTTTCATAATAATAAATGGTTTAGCCTAAAAATTTTGATCTCACCATTTTCTTGTCAAACTTGTAGACTCTATTCATAAAGTTTAAATTTGAACTGTGGTTAATCTTTTCATCCTCATGAAGTTTCAAAAGTAACGAAGGGTCTTTGCACTTTGTAGCACTAACAATAGTTGGAAAAATCACTATCAGACACAACCTACTATAATACCAAAAATGCCTTCGCATCCTTTTTTTGGTTGACTTGTTTGCTGCATTTGTTTGTTCGGTATCTTCATAACCATTCTTTTTAACACTCCAAAATTTAGAGTTGTTACAACTAAAAATAGCCACTAATGGTAGGGCAAGTTGAGAGTATTATAATTTTTTTCCATACCAGTTTATACCCTTTCACAAATTCTTTTTCTTGATGGTTCCAGAAATTAGAGGAGCTCCTTGCTTTAGCAGCCCTCCATAATGACCTGTAATGCCCATGTAACTTGGCAATATTATCACAATTTGAAGGTTGATTTTACAAACCTCACACAAACATGAAACCAAGAAATGAGAAAAAGTAGTAGGGTGAAGGCGAAAACTTGCATTATTTTTTTTTGCTTACTTTTCTGTATATGTAGTACATATTTTAAAATAATGGTAATTCACTTATTTGCTGCATCAAATGATGAATTAAATTATAGGAATACTCAGCATGAGGGAAATGGGTTGTGCAACCAGAGAAATTATTTGAGCTTCTCTTGGTAACTAAAGTATTTATTTCAAGCATAAGAGTGATGTTGGAAGATGATGGTATTTGAGAAATTAGTGTACACAATGTAGGCCTTACATATTATACAAGATGTTAACCGCATTTGAATTTATGCAAAGTTGCATAGCCATTTCTACGATATCAGTTCGCACATTTCGAAATGGTGACCAAATCCATTTTTTTAAGAAATTGAAATTATTAAACAAGTTAGCGTGGTTTTTGTTTGTTGGAACTAGGAAACTGAAACTTGAAAATTTTGATTCTGTTCCTGTTTGAGAAGAAATTATGATTCTAGAATTTTTATTTTTGAATAAAAATTTTTAACTAGGGGAGGCATTATCTTTGTGGGTCAAATACAAATGTAGCTTCCTTTAGCTGATGACTTGGGAGAATAAGTTTGCATGCGTGGTGAAGGCAAATTTTTAAATCGTTGTTGACTTTATTTTAGCTGACCTCCTCAACCTCTTTCAGCCCAAATGTATCAACCACGGAGTTTATGAGACTTTTCAGTTGATAAAGGTTGCCAATATATATCATGCCGTTTTTCATGCTTTCTAATGCGTGCTCCTTGCTTCTTTGGTAATTAATTTGTTTAAAAGAGTATATTGTTCTTAGGCAAAAGGGAAGCATAACAAAGTAAATTCTCTTCGCCCAATTGATCGTAATATTTATTTGAGAATCAATGAGTCATTCACTCCACCTAAGGCTCCTTTTTTAAGTTTTCTTCATGTATTGATTTTCTAAATTTTGGCATCTGCCGACTACTTACATCCAAGCCACCTTGCAGTTTTGAATGGTTATTCATTGATGAGCCGCTCTCTTTGCTTTGACATGCACCAATAGGTTTAGATCTACATACTCCTCCTGCTTTTCACAGAGAGAGAGAGAGAGAGAGAGAGAGAGAGAGGAGAGTTGGTGGGGGAGGGGGAGGGGGTCAAGTACCGGGAGACAGAGGACAGAGTCCAGTTTTTCCAAGGTAACATATATATATATATATATATATATATATATATATAAACATGGGCAACCACTGATTTTTTTCCTGCTTTCGCTTTCCTTTGCCTTGACAAAGTAGTTTCCCGTTCTTCATGGTGTTTGTTTGCAAGGTCTATGGCATAACTAAGGACCGATAGAAACCACATTCTCCTAAAAAACCCACAAGGAAGCGATAGAAGCTATGTGGCAATTCCCTTGATAATAAATTCCTAATGATATTATCAAAAAAATATCATACAGAAATAGTGGTCTGCTCGGGTAGGAGCACTACTTCCCTAGCAGCTTTGCATTGGAAACACACACCTGTTTGGATCAAGCCAAATTCTTAAACATGATTGCATATACAAATTCACATACTATGCATTTCGGTAGAATAAATAGGACGAGGTGACCTAACCAGTTCAAGGTGTAGACCGGCAGAAGCCAGCTTGACAAAAATCATAAATATGAGTAATTTTTGTCAACGTAAGCAATTTTAAATTGTCCCTTCAATTTAATGATCATCCTGAGGTAGCCCTCCGACAATTGAGATGTACATAATTTGTAGTTGCCTAAATGTTCGTAGTTTTCTCTACTTTGTCTTAGATTCTAGCACATCACTTGTAACAAGTGAGAATATGTTTTTGATAAAGTTTTATATTCTGCTCCATATATATAATGAGCATACTGCGGTTGAGGATGCTACTACCAATATGCATGTTCACTTTAATGCTCCAACATTGTGCATGCATGTGTAGGAGATAACAAATAGGTGTGAGATCACAAGTATGAGATAACAATTAGGTATGAGATAATAACAGATATATGAAACAACAAATAAGTAATATATATAAAATAACAAATACATATGAGATAATATCTATGAAATAACAAATAGGTAGGAGATACAAATAGATATGAGATAATATATATCAGATAAAAATAGGTACAAAAGAATGACAGATGTTGAGATAATATATAGGTACGAGATAATAAATATGTATGCGATAATGTATATGAGATAGCAAATAGGTATGAGATAATGATGGATGTACGAAATGACGCTAAACATAAGTATGATATAACAAAATATTTATGAGATAATGAGATAACACTATGAGTATGACAAAAAAAATAAAGACACTTTTTTATCACTTAAATGGGTATATTGGTTTAACAATATGCAAAATAATTTTAATGTTTGGGAAGAGTGGGCCTCAGCTCGATGGGCCAAGCCCCCTTTGCATGAGAGGTCCCTGGTGACTTGTTGTATGTAGGGTGCTTGCACATAGAATACCCACTTTCCCTGAGATTGCCCTAAGCCTGGGCATGGGGGCATTGGGTCGGGTACCCAATACGCGGCTCGACTCGAACAAGGCTCAAGCCCAAAAAAAGGCATCGGGCTGAACCAGGTGGGCTTGACTAAGCCTGATGTCACCTGATAAGAGAGTTTCAATGTTATTTTTGTTTATTATATATATATATATATAATTATAGTATTTTATTACAATTAATTATATCTATATATTATTTTATGTTAAAAATAAATATTTTAAATTTTGACTGACCCGGGTCTGAGCTCGGGTTTCAGGTTTTGGGCCGGGGCCAAGCCACAGTTATGAGTTGAGGCCCAGTGTGAGCCTGACTCCTTATCGGCCGTGCCAGGCTGATGCCCAAGCCTAGATTGCTAGTAGACCTTATTAGATCATTGTCTGTTTAAACCTAAAGGAATAGTTTTTGGTCTCAATCTAGGCCATGTTTGTTAGTGAAAGTTTAGTTACATATAAACAAAAAAAGAAGGAAAAAAAAAACGGATAAGAATTTTTTTCAATATAAAATTACCCCATCATTGACCTGTTGAGAAGTACTTAATTAGCTTATATAGGGAGCCCAAATCATTAATTATGAGTAGGTACATTTAACATCCTTAGTGGAGTCCTAACGCAGGTCTGGATCCAAGGGCAAGGGGAAGGAGGGGAGGCTTCAGCCTGTCAACCGAGCAATAGGGTTCACTTTGTGCACCCTAAAGATTATTTTTTCGTATTTGTAGGAGAAAAACACATAGAAAATATAAATTAAGTTACTCACCTTGAGTCAATGGCTAAAAATAAATAAAAACCATGTCTGAAAACATAGGCAACGAGGCGCTTCTCAACCCATAAATTCTTTTAAAATATCACATATGCACCATGACGATAAAACTTTTTGCAAAAAGTCCAAGGTCGAGTAGTAAATTTCAAGAAAATGGTATTATCCATCATAATTTTTTCAAAAATTATGCCAACTAGTTTAAAGGAAGAAATTCATAAAATAGTAATGATAAAATGCAAAAAACAAAAAGAAAATTAACAAGATCTATTCTCTCTCTTCTTACCCAAAAGGAATCCTCCTCCTCCTCCTCCTACTCTCCTTTTCTTTCAATTTTTTTTACATCCCTATGATTATTTCTTTTATTTAAACCATTTCTTTTGTAATATTAATTGGATATGTTCCCCGGAAAAAAATGAAGAAATGAAAAGGTAATAAGAGTTGACTGGCAAGAACAATTTGAGGAAATACTGGGTCCTAGAAGCTTATATGAACCCAAGGTAAGGAAATGAAAAAATAAAGTATTACGAGCCAAGAAAACTTGGTTTAATGGCATTCAAACATCTTCTTGGCGTGTTCAAAATAGAGAGAGAGGTGGGCTTTAGAGATAGAGCAGTTCGCATGTTTGGTGCTTAACATGGGTGTGTTCATTCTACCATTTGAGGAGATGGGGATTTTTGTTATTTTTAGATCAAATATCAGATATATATTTTAATTATTCTTTAGAAAGTGACTATTTCTTTCTATTCTCCTAGAGGAAAGGATCCTCCTTTCCAAGTAGGAAGGCTATCTGGTTAATTTCAACCCCCTAATATGCAACCATCATTAATCATGGCAAATGGCATATTAGAAAGTTTTTCACAAACCATGCAAAGCAAAGAGCTTTTTCTAATATTCATCCAAAAAAAAGTTTTTCTAATAATCCATATATATTCCTTTTAAACTCTCAATTTTCTTTTCAAAGCCAAGGATAATATATAGGTCTATGGTTATACAAGGTCAAAAATGCTAACGAAAATTGAATATATAATCAACTTAATTTTTGAAGGAGCTGCATGATTCCTAAGGAGAAGAATTCATATCCATCCATTAGATAATCACGGCAAATGGCATACCTGTTATAAGCATAAAAACAGTTACCAAAACATGTATATTCAAAAATACAATTTATATCCACTATCATATATATCACATGTCTTTAGAGTACATGTTCAAAAACACAATTTCCTTGTTCATGCAATTGGTGTGATTACTTTCAAAGTTTGAATGTTGAATTTAGAAACAATATCTATATATAATCAAGGTCTGTTTGCTGAAACAATAAAATGATTTTTTATTGACAAATTTGCTATGAGAAAATCTGCATAAAAAAAGATGCATGGGGCAAGAAATAAAAAAAAAATGATGCCAGGCAGTACACATAATGATCGACATGCATCTTGCCATCCAATGTCTTTTATGCCAGTGTTTCTGAGCATCGTTTTGGAAACCTAACTGTTAGAGTGTGTGTATAACATATGTTTATGATACTAAAAAGCAAACAGAAAGTTATGTTCATTAGTCCTGGCATCTGATTTTTGTAAGTCAAAAACATATTTTAGTCCAGTGAATTAATGATCAGGTTTAGATTGTTGGTTTCGATAATTTTCACAACCATATTATATGACCTTTCATGGACGCTTGAAAGGAGTGCATAATCAAACTTTGGAGTCTATTAGACTCAAGGCAATCATGAATTATATCTGTGAGTGCTAACTCCTTTGCCCTTAAGTGTCTTTGTAGTTGACAATTAACTAGCAACTCCATGTTGTTTGAATAGACTTTACTAATCCATGCGATGCATAAAGATGAAAAAATTGTACTTTTGATCTTTTATCTTCATCCATCTTAACCTCCTCATAAATATATTTTGCCGCCCATTTACATTAACCCATGTGATTCTTTCCCTAACATGCTTACACACATGTACAAACATATGAGCTTTATGGAGTTACCTTGTCAACTGTTGGTGCATCAATTGACCATGGTGGGTCCTGTGTGGGCAATCATAGAAATTAACCACCTTTGCGCAATGTCATGACTCACATATTGTTATTCTTTATCAATTAAATGTGATATCAATCAACAAAATCATGAAGAAATCATCACACAGAAGGTTACATCCAAGGAGAAGAAGAGACATCGTACAAGTGAGAATATAAAGGCTACAGGATAATGAGCAAGGGAAGAAATCTCGAAACCAAGAAATTAAGAACAGCCAAAATGCATTCACTAGGAGAACAATAAGCTTCTAGGAATAAAAGATATCACTTCCAAAAATGTGCAACCACCTGATATGCCTTAGCTGGGGGTGAAGATGCTGACCTCTTCTCCTAAATCACGTTATAGTCTCCCCCTTAAGTTGGTGTACAAATGTGAATTTGTCCAAATTTGCTGGCTATGCATTGATGCTTCGCTTTCGCATGACTCTTGGTTAAAATATAGGTTAGTTGTTTTTCACTTCTGACATATAGAGTTAGCACGGTTCTGTCTTGTATTTTTCCCTCACAATAATGGCAATCAACTTCTCTATGTTTAGGCATTAATGGAACACTGGTGCAGCCTAGTAGCATACCCTTTGGCATTAACCCAAGTATGTGAAAACTTGAATTGAATTCGGTTCTCGCACAAGAACCATTTCAAATCATGTTTTTCTAAAATATTTAGAAAGTTAAATTATTTAAATGATTTCAAAAACCTTAGGTCATGTAGACATCGAGTCTACAATAATGACCTGCTCATATCCGTTTAGAGTCACCTACTTGTGAACCTATTTCCACAACCTTTTTGTCTAGTCAAATTTCTTTAGACACCCATTCATATGAAATGAATGAAGTTTATATCATATATCACATGATTTGAATAATATCAAACACGTTTACTACAGTAAAACCTATCCCTATGTAGATTTAAACCTACTTTAGACCAACCTACCCCTGCCTATTTGGATGTTAGGTCTCAATTCATGGCACTGGATTCAAATCATCAGCCTTATAACTGGTCTAAACCTTCATATTAAACCCAATTATAGTACATGGGATTTGGATCTCAATTATTGGATTTTTCATCTTAGATTAGGGATTTCATATCGTGTTATGGATCTTGCATTTTAGATATTAGATTTTGGAAGTTGAATTTCAGACTTTCGATTTTAAAGCTGATTTTACATATGAGTCTCAAATCATGAATCTCAAACTATGGATATTGGATTATGGATTTCAAATTTTGCACCCTAGATTTTAGATCTTGCATTTTCGGTTTTGGAACTTGAATAGATTTTCTAAGCAAATGAGTATTTCATCATAAACCTTGGATCAATTCCCACAGAATCAAGCCCAAGTACAAGTCTTTAAATCATGTAATCACCATATTTGAATCTATTATCTCAAAATTTGGATTTTATAAGATTTAATATGAGATCATGATCTAATGGATTTCTGACCTTAAATTTTCAATCACGAACTCTTAATCTCAATATCATGATATAGTTTTCATTTCAATTTGAAACCAGAATTATATAAATCTCTCACATTTTGATTTCAATTTTTGGTTTCAGATCCAGATTTCCTTGCTAGGTCCATGTCCTACACTCAAGTCCTATTAGAGACTCCAGGTCTATATGGCCTAGTTTTGCATGCATCATATTAAATTTAAGATAACGATTTGTAATGATCTATAATAATTCGATGATAAACAAACTTCATATTAATTTCTTCTTGTTTATCTGTCTATTTCTAATATCTACTAAGATTTCAGCATATGCATGATTTCAAAATTAGGGTACGTTTGCTTTCTTAGGTTTTGGATGACATTCAGATTTAGGAAATGACACATTTTAGTACAGTTCTTGGTCTAATTACTCCTTGATAAAGTGCCAGAAATGATCAGACCTCGTGCCGACAGGTCTGATCTTGTCTTTCAGAATCCCACACAAGGCACACGAGCGTGTATAGGTAGACAAGCTCAATTTGTAACTTTCTTCATGTAAGATTAAAAAATTTGACATGGAAGCAGTTACCCTATTACAAAGTGAACTCACTGCCCATAACACGTAACAATTGGGTGTTCTTTGACATCAATAAGAGTGAGGTGGTCACAGATGATAATAGGTAGAGCTGTGCCATCTCACACAATTAATTGGCCAACAGACTATTGTCCGAACAAAAATGCGTGCATATATTGACTAGTGGTAATGATGCATAATTTTTATGCTTGAAACACCAAATTATTAAGCTCCCAAAATGTGCGAGCTGATTTTCAAAGTGATTAATTGTTTTGTAATATTGTCTCTGATCTTCATCTCCAATTTCTTCCATCATCATTGTGGATTTCCATGCTCGTCGTCAGTTTTCACACGCTACCAATCGTGGCTCAACGTCAATTTTGGCATTCAGTCATGATTTTCACAAACCACCTGCCATGGCGTGCAAGCAAACACTTGGCTCTGGTTCTCTCTCTACATTTTGTGAATCTTATTCTACCATCTCATACACACACACACACACACACACACATATATATATATAGAGAGAGAGGGAGGGAGGGAGAGAGACGAAGTGAAAAATCGACTAAATACTCAAATGAAAGAGTTTCGATGCTCAAGATCATGCTAAGGGCAGCCAAACATATGCTTGTTTAATGTACATTTCAAAAATTTAGATTTGCATGTATACCAGAAACAGGGATTAAATTTCAAGAAGAACCACTTTCACAGAATATATTTGGAGGTCTTCTTCTGGCAAGGATGTCATAAAATCTAATTTTGACCATCGTACGATTGAACTCGATTTTCCGTGAAACAAAATTTTAACATTTGATTAATAAATCAAATTGGATCCGGATTTAAGAAATGACATCCGATTAAAATTTAGATATAAATTCATATTTAAATAAATATCTGATCAGACTAGGATTTAGATTAAATTTGAAATATTAAATATCTGATGTCCAATGTCCAAGGTTTTTGAAAGTCGGCTATTAACATATTATAGTGCAGCTAGGATTCAATTTAAAATGCAGATTCAAATATAAATGTGAATTTAAAAATGAGATTTAAGTTGGATTCAGATTTGGATATGGTATTGATTTCTTTTACAATTGTTTTGAAATCAGAATTTGAACCAAAATATATGAACATCCAAAAAATAATGGATGTGGTTAAGAGAACATCCTATCTAGAGATATAGTCGCTCACCTCTTTCTGTGGGATCTGCTACATACCGCCTGCAAGTTGCTCGCATCTCTCCCCTTGATCTGCGACACACCGCCTGCAACCTGCCTGTCTCCCCTAGAACAGAGGCTTCCAAGTGAAAACCATTATTATAGAGGGAAACCTGTGTGTTGGCCATATTGCAGGGATACGAGTTTTAGGAGAGACAGGTTTCGCGCCCATTTACTTCCAGGTCCAAATGCAATGCACGTCCACACCATTGGAAGAGAGAGCCAAAATATTAAGGAGCAATGCAAAATGACCAGATGGTTGGACGCAAGAGAATAAAAAAAAAATTGCCATCGCCCACCTATTTGAGAGGAAAGCCCAGAGAAACACGACGAAGGAAAGAAAGACGCCTTGGTGCCCCTCTTCCAACCAAGCTTAGGCTCGGTTTCCCTTCTCTTTCACTTTCAAACCCATCTCCTCTCCACTCACTTATAAATACTCCCTTATCCCTCCCGTTCCATCCATCCTTGATCTTTCCCTCTTTCCCTGTCCTGTGGTAATAGAGAAGGAAACTCCTTCCTTCGACGAGCGTTCGTTCCCTATTGCTTTGTTCGTCTGGTAGTCATCGTCGAGAGACAGAGAGTAAGAGAGAGAGAGAGAGGAAGGGAGATCCAGGGAGAGGGAGAGTGTTTCGGTCATAGTCATCTGCAAGGAAAGGAGGGAAGACATGAATTCTATCACAAACCATGTGAGGGACTTCGTCGGCTTCACTATGTGGTTGTTCTATCACACCGCTCCTGCGGTAAACAGGCCAGAGGACCCTGAACTTCCCGCTGCCCTCTCTGTGGAGTTGGAAGTAGATGCAGACGCCGTACTCCACCTGAGCAGGTGGAGGTAGACGTAGAATTGGGCCGGCAGGAGGCATCGACATCGGCGGGGTTATCCGATGATGGTGAGAATTATTACTAGCCCATTCGTCCATCCTAGTTGCCATCCGCTTCCTCTTGCGTCTCCTTCTGTCTCTCTTTGTAGCGTCGTTCTCAAATTAACGTGTCGTTTTGTCAAAGTTGCACCACAAATTGAGCAGGAAGAAGGTAATTGACTAATTACTTCCCAAAGCAGCACGATTAAAGGGAATCTGATGATCGGCTTTGCACTCCTCAACCCTTCTTGCACCAGTCTTTTTGTAGCCGGCACCCGCTCTCATGCCTTGTACGTGGGCATCACTGGGCATAGCCCTCTCCCTCTTCCTTTGTTAAGCAGGTGGGTAGCGCTTTTAGTTTCGTAATTTTCTCTATTCTTTGTTTCCGGTGATACGAGTGTCCACTTCATTCATGACTGCCGGAATCTCCAGATACTTGACCCCCACCACGTGAAATTCACGAGTCTTCCTTTTCCTATATTGCACACAACCCGAAGAATAACAAAGTGTAGCATGTTGCTGGTGGTCACATGTCAATGAAGGTCCACAACGCCCTTCTGATGGTCTCCACCTCCTCCCTTCTTGGAGTGCTATTCATGCTGGGTGTTAGGGCATTACGGTGAAGGTTGGTTTAAAGAAACTTGGACAAACATACCCCAAAAATACAACTCAAAAATGCTATTTCCTTTTTTTCTCTTTAATATTTAAGAAGCAAAAAGGAAAAAAAAAGAAGCAAAGCCACCACACGGCTCAGCCTGCCATCTTGAAACACCACTCAAAAACGACCCACCAAAAAACACCATGCTTTGGAGGAGATGCACGCCGTGCAAAGTCCCCCAAAATAATAAACTATCAAGTCCTTCAAACTTCCATGACCACCACGGTGGCTACACACATAGGATACCCATAAATTTCTACCTGAAGAGTAACTAACATTTCTTCCCCTTAATGTGAAAAATGTTTGCACACCAATGGGCTTTCTAAACGTAACAAATTTTGATGGTGATAATGGTTTTATAAGACCGTTGGGAACATGATAACCTTTAGCTATACCTCATATGTCATAGCTTACGATTAAGATCAACCTTTGCAATAAAAGCACAATCACCTATCAGATGATTTTAAAAGCAATTTTTTTAATTTGAATAATACCACTTCCATTTTCAATTTCAAAAGCATCATTTTCAAATAAAAGGTGTAGGCCTTTTGGATCAATTGCTCCACAATAAATAAATTTTCAGCTGACCCTAGAACATAGTACACATCATGATATTAACTATTCAATTTGCAATTTACACTTACTTTTTGTTGTCTCCAAGCCACATATCAAGCTTTACAGTCTCATGAATATTTTTGAATACCACATGTTATATGGTTACTATAACCACTATCTACAAACTATATGTATTTTACACTTTCAACTTTTAAAACTCATAGATGTACATAAGGCAAAAAAAATTCATTTTGTTCAACAAACTAGCTTATTGCTTTGCCTTTTCAAAACATTTGGCTTCGATATGACAAACTTCTTGCAAACATGAAACTACTTTCCTCTAAAATATTGATCTCAACTACCTTCTTGCTATGTCATTACACTATCGAAAAGCACCAAAAGATCTTCCCATTCCTCTACCACGCCCTTGAGTGGTTCCTCTAAAGGCTCCATGTCCTTGACTTTTTCCTTCGTTCTTTTCATCACTTCTTCCATTTGTTTCTTTTGAAATATCTAATAAAGTTTGAAAGGCTTTTGCTGTTGACCTATTTATATGTTGTTCATGAGCTAGAAGAGACCCTCTTAAGTCATCAATAAAGTACATGGATAAATCCTTGGATTCTTCTATTGCAATATGAACATGTTCAGATTTAGAGGGGAGACTTCTCAAGACTTTTTCAACAACCGTTTTGCTCATTTATAACCTCAGCAAAAGTCTTCGTTTGTTTCATAATAATAAATGGTTTAGCCTAAAAATTTTTGATCTCACCATTTTCTTGTCAAACTTGTAGACACTATTCATAAAGTTTAAATTTGAACTGTGGTTAATCTTTCCATCCTCATGAAGTTTCAAAACTAACAAAGGGTCTTTGGACTTTGTAGCACTAACAATAGTTGGAAAAATCACATCAGACACAACCTACTATAATACCAAAAATGCCTTCGCATCCTTTTTTAGCACCAGTATTTTTTTGGTTGACTTGTCTGCTGCATTTGTTTGTTTGGTATCTTCATAACCATTCTTTTTAATACTCCAAAATTTATAGTTGTTACAACTAAAAATAGGCACTAATGATACGGCGAGTTGAGAGTATTATAATTTTTTTCCATCCCAGTTTATACCCTTTCACAAATTCTATTTCTTGATGGTTCCTGAAATTAGAGGAGCTCCTTGCTTTAGCAACCCTCCATAATGACCTGTAATGCCCATGTAACTTGGCAATATTACCACAATTTGAAGGTTGGTTTTACAAACCTCACACAAACAAGAAACCAAGAAATGAGAATAAGTAGTAGGGTGAAGCTGAAAACTTGCATTTTTTTGTTTGCCTACTTTTCTGTATACGTAATACATATTTTAAAACAATGGTAATTCAATTATATGCTGCGTCAAATGATCAATTAATTTACATGAATACTCAGCATGAGGGAAATGGGTAGTGCAACCAGAGAAATTATTTAGCTTCTCTTGGTAACTAAAGTATTTATTTCAAGCATAAGTGTGATGTTGGATGATGATGGTATTTGAAAAATTAGTGTACACAATGTAGGCCTTGCATATTATACAAGATGTTAATCGCATTTGAATTTATTCAAAGTTGCATAGCCATTTCTATGATATCAGTTCGCACATTTCGAATTTCACATCAATATGAGTATAGACGTAATGCTAGTCAAGGAATAATATAAAATTATAAATTACCCTCTGCCTTGGGCAGTAGACAAATCAGAGCATAACATTTTATTTTCCACATATCACCACTCAACTTTTCACAAGAACTCTGTAGTAGCAGCCTTTATTCATGACCATTAATGTAACTAATATTAAGCACATGCTATCATGATTTTTTGGCAATAATACACCTTGCGATTTTTTTCCCTCAATCCGGCCTCATTGCAAACACAGTGGCTAATTCCTATAGGGGAAAACATGATGCTGAAAAGATAATCATTAAAGGTAACAAAGGAAAATGAAAAGATGGTTTACCGCCATTATAGGATAGGCTATGCTCCAAATTCTCATTAATTATATTGGACTCCCCTGTTGCTTGTTGTAACGTTTTGGCACTTCATGATCACAAATGACCCTGCATGTGTTTCTACGTAAAGAAACAATATATTTCAATCAACTAAATCTGCCTCATCTGTCTGCCACATTCACAAATTTCTGCAATAAAAATGCCCCTACCTCCAGACTTCACCCCATGGAAAAGGATTGCCATCTTCCTCTGCATCATGCATGTTGGCATAGGGCTTATACATTTTTATGTGGTAAGGGAAATGGGAGAGATAACGGCATCAAAATATGTCAAATTCGTAGGATTGGGATGTTGGGACTCCTTTATCGCCGGAGACTTTTTGATACCCTGCTTTTGAGGGGAGTGGTTTAGTGTTTTCAGATATCACAATATAATTGAGGCCATGGTTTGGTTTCCCCTTTGCTAGAGGGATTCATGATTTTGTGATTCTAAGAATAATTGCATGGTCATGTAACATAAGAATTTCATTTTTTTGCCAGCATTTTCTTGGCCATTGGTCAAACAAACATTGAAAAATGGCTGAATTCATCCTAGAAAGCCTCATGGAAGGACTTATCTCTTACTTGAAGATACAAAGTAATATTACTGATGTAACAGAACACCAAATAACAAGGAAGATTAAAAAGTCTAAGGGGTTTAATACAAGCATCCAATCAATGTGTAGGAGGTAGGTGATCAAACATATCCATGGACAAGAGAAATTTACATCCCAACCATTGACATCCAACCACCATAGTTCCTTGCTTTTCCTATTTTTCATCCTCGATAACCACAAGTAAAACCAAGCAATCTGATCCTATATGGTCTTCTTCTCAAGTTAATAGCCACAGTTCTCCTCAAAACGATAGCCACACTCTACTCTACCACTCTAGTTCCTATAACCCGAAGTCCTAGCCTTGAATCTCAAACAAAGGTGGGCATTAATTTATATTAGCCTAAATTCTCCCACTTCACTATTTCCTACTATTGAGCCTAGTTGTATACACCAAATGATCACACAATACCTCAATGTTACACTAAACCCTCGTTTATTTCAAATTGTAATCCAAGATATTGAGAATCAACTCATTCTAATCTTAGACCCGTATGAACCAATAGACTTTTTTCAGTCAAGTCATTATGTTGAATAGCAACAAGCTATGCAACAAAAAATGGATGTACTTGTCAAGAACAAAAGATGGTTGATTGTACCACCAGAGAATATTTCAAACATCATCAGAGTGCAAGTGGATTTCTAAAATAAAGAGACATGTAGATAGCTCTATAACTAGATTTGAAGTTGGGTTAGTCACTAAGGGTGACACTTGGAAGTGGTGATAAAGTACTTTGAGATGTTTTATCTTGTTACTAACCAATCTCACTAAGAATTGTTGACTACCCTAAATAAAAAATAGCCTACCCACTTGTGTAGTATCGATCATGCCTTTTTTACTTGGTCACAATTTTGAAGAATGTAAGTTTGATTCATCACTATTTAGTTTACTTAAAAAAAATATAGGAATGACTAGCATTGGATTATGTAGCTAATATCATAGTCACAAGTAGCAGCAAGAATGCTACACAAAATCTTACTAAAAGCTTTTCTCAAGAATTTTCCATCAACGATTTGTGCACCCTAAATTTCCTTTCAAGCATTAAATTAATTTAGGATAATATTTGCATTGTGTTGTCACAAAGGAAATATACAAAAGATCTTGTCACAAAGAATTGCTTTAGTTGAGAAAATCCTATCAATGCTCCTACTGCTCCTAAAATAAAATTGTCCAAATATCAAAGTGAAGTACTTCAAGATGCTACTTTATGCAAGAGTACCATTGGATGTTTACAATGCATTTTGTTCACCAAGCTGAACATGACATATGCAATAATAAAACTTCTTTCTTCATAAAAAATTCCACTCAAGATAATTGAGGACATATTTCAAAAATACCTAATCTTAACCTAGATGTGTTCTTTGGAGCAAATTAGCTAGGATGTCTGAAGTTGAACTCAAGAATATCTCACCTATCTACACAATAATATAATCTCATGGAAGACAAGAAAACAACAAACAACAGCCAAGTAAAGCACTTTGACTAAATAAATGTCGTATAAAAATACAAGAGTTGTCCAATTTGTTATTTTTGTGTGCCTACAGTTGATTGGTAAGTAAAACTAAAATGTGTTTATAAGCATATTTGTAGTAATAATAATTGCATGCATATGCACAGATGTTTACGAAAATTGTTGCAATAAATATTTGGTACTATTAAATGTTTCGTCACCTATATGTATAATATTGAAACTGTGCATTTTGAGTCACTTCACTTCGTGCAGTAGTGATGTAAGATGACTTTGGGATTGCTTCATATAAGTTGCAATAAAGCAAATGTAGACATTGAACTGATAACTTTTTCAAATTCTCACCCCATTTTCCCTTTTTTGGTGACTGCAAATAGAATAGTTGGCAATGCAGCTGCTACATTGCTGAGATGGTTTGATGATGCCAAACTGGTACAAGATATGTCAAAAGTTTTAATAACTTTGAAAAATTTTGTGTCTTGTAATTGCGTTTTAAGTTTTGGCTTTTGTTGACTTGATTTTATTTGTAGTATTAGTGGTTTGTTATTAATAGTTTGTAATAAGATCTAATAGTTATAAAGTCATGGATGTTGGAAGATTATTTTTGTGTGCTATGTCTTTAAAAGATTTTGCTTCAAAAAATATACATTTGTTACATCTTTAGTTTTCTTGATGATATGGCACATGTACTTTGGCAGTTAAGTGTTTGAAATAAATATTGCTCAAAGTAGTTCACTAGATTGATGGTTTCATATGTCTAAATTTTTTCTTATTTATCCCATGCATATTTCTCATTGCAATTATTCAATTAGGCAATTTATGAAAGGGAAAAAAAACTATGTTTTTGTCCTATGAAATATGAAGTGTTCAGATATGATATTTAAACCAAGCAATTCCAAAAAAGTGGCTGCTATTTAATTGTTGGATGCTATTTAAATCCAACAATTAAACATCTACATAATGACACCATCATCTCTACAACAAGAAGTACATTAATCTTATTTTCAAAGAGCTTCTAAAGAATCAATAGGAGGATCAAAAATGAGATTTACTCAATAAGATGATGAAACGGAGCTACTAATAAAATGAGGATCCAGTTGTTCCTGTCCAATCCTACTAGAAGGATAGTCTCCCAACCTTTTGATTGTGTAGTTCAAAAGGTGAAGCACTAAAAGATGGTACCTTGGAAAAATACAGGAAAGTAATTAATTTTAGAGAGTGGGTCTCAAAATTTTAAATGGTATATGTTTTGGTAAAAATTTTGATGTTTGTGATGGACTTGTAATTTACTATGTTCTAATTTATGGAATAAATTAAATTGTCCTTCCTGGACCATGGGGTGTTCCATCAAAAATTGGATAGAATATCCAACAATCTGGGAAGTCTCTCTATCTCTCTCTCTCTCTCTCTCTCTCCCTCCCTCCCTACCAACTAGTGTTGTAAAAAATGGTTTGTTAATTGAATCGGCAAGGATGCAAATGGTTCATGACCGATTTAGTTGAATCGGTTGTGAATCTGCAAAAATATTATTAAAGTCATTGCAAAAATAGAAAATGCATAGAAATTAATTAAAAATAAAAGATTATTTTAAATTCTTATGTTAAAATAGTTAAAAGTTGACATGTGCATTCTTGAGTTGGATATGGACTTGAATATGTTTGCGCCAATCACATGGCAATTTGGGCCAATTAATTCTTATAATTGCATATACCATCAGTCTAAGGTTTAACATCCAACTCTTATTTGAGTTATTAATCGCTTCACATAACCTCAAACAAAGAGGAAAAATAAAACGAAAAATCAATTTAGCAATAATATTTAACAGCTGATGTGAAACAATATTGTTCACTTTCATGTCTATGATTTTTCAAATATTGAAGTCTCTAATTTTACAAAAAAGAATTGTAATAGTTGCAAAGAAAATTAGCAAACATGGGTTTGTCAAGTCTAATGTTGGGCTATGTAGAAGCCACATAAAGAAGGCTGGTCCCCTTCCCCCTGCACGTCCCCAAGGTCTAAGGTTGTTTCACGATTTAGGTAAACCTACAATGCACCCATCAAATAGAGTGCCATGCTAGCCACCCTTTGAAGTTCAGGGAGTAGCCGCCAAAAAGATTTGAACAGACAGCATGTTGTTAATGTGCCCGCCAGCCCAACCAATTGTGCTTTGTCTCTTGGATGTTAGGTATTGTCATGTATATGTCTATTAATTTTAGTTGAAATCAATTCCAAATAGTGCTTTATTTTTTTCTTTTAATTTTTCAGTACGTGCATAATCTGTTACAAACTTAAGACAAACTAGTTACCCTAACATAATACCTTTATATAAAGAAAGAATTAATTAATTATATAATTATTAAAGGCAACATTTTGGCAAAGAAAAAGAAAACCTATACAAATTTACAACTGTACACCCCTTAATTCTTTCTCTTGTGAGAATGATCAGGTTTACTTCTATAAGTTGGATCAAACTCAAGATGCATGCTTTGCAAATTTTAAGAGCTCTTCCTATGGTTGGCTTTAGATAGTCATTTGCAAGGAGAAAGTGTCTCAGAGGAGGATAGTTCTTTTTCTTCAACCCAATATCAGATGCGAAAATTCAGTGGGCAGCTTCCGAGGCAAACTCTAATGTTCCCCCTTGCTCTGATAGATTGCCAAATATTTCTTTCAACAATTGTAGGATATTATGGAGGCTAAGGTATCTTGTGTCATAAGAGATTTTTTTGAAAAAGGGAGGATGGTCAGGAGTATTGGTCGGAATTGTATAGTATTGATTCCGAGGAAGGCAAATGCGGTTCATATTACTGATTTTTTGATATCTTTAGGGAACATCTTTAAGTTCATTCCAATTAATGCCATGAAGTTGAGAATGAGAGAAATTTTCAGGAATTATTATGAAGAATCAGGAGGCTTTACTTATGAATAGAAGATTTGCCATTGCCTTTGTTGACCTATAAAATGATATACTCAATGTTAAAAACCAAGAATGGCAGTGTATGTCTGAAATTAGATCTTTTCAAGGCATATGAACAAGTTAATTGAGGCTTTCTTGCTGCAGCAACGTCATTTTAGTAGTGTTTGGATTGAGACGATTATGGTGTGACTTTGTAATGCTTCTTTTTCTATGTTGTTAAGTGGAAGAGAGGAAGATTTCATGTATAGTGAGTGTGGATTAAGGCAGCGGGATCCCCTTTCTCCCCTTTTATTTTCGATAGTGATGGAAATTTTGAACCACAGACTTCAAAAAGGGGATGTTTTTTTTGGGAGCCATTAAACTGCTGAGCCTGTTACATGGGTCAGAAGGGTGTGGGGTCTTCATACATGCAGATGGGACTATGCTGTTTTGCCAATTATAGTAAATTATTGTTAAGACAGGTGGGGCCGCATTGATTGAGTTTGCTTCACGTTCTGGCATGCAAATCAACGTCAGTAAATCCCAGTATTTTCCGTTTTTTATTGGAGATTTAGAGGAGTCATAGAATAGACCTTACTTTGGGTGGTCTATTCTATATATGGAGACTTTTCTGTCATATGCAGGGAAAGGATTGTTTGATTAAGTCTGTTCATTCTAATTGACTTATGACTTTAACATGCTACTTGTTAGTTTTTTGCAAAAAGATTGGAAGAGATCACGGTTAGTTTTCATTGAAAGAAGTAATCAGTCTTCCCTTTGCAATGTTACTTGGATGAAGAAGATCAGGAGGATTGTCTATTAAAAAAAAAAAGATGGTTCACTTATTAATTTCTAGTTAAATGGGTTCCATCTTATGCTTATAGAAAGATTTACCTCGAGATTTGCTTGATCTCAGGCGTGGAATGTTATCAGATTCAAAGGTGTGGTTGTTAAGTGGAGAAAGGCTCTTTGGATGTCTAAATCTTAATTTATCCCTAGTGCCCACTGGTTATCATACATAGCAACTTATGGTAGACTCCCCACTCAATGTTGGCTACAGAGGTTGAGAACTCCTTTAGCCTCTTCTTGTCATCTTTGCCACAAAAAGTGGGAAGATCAACATCACAAACTCTTACAAGCTCATAAAACATCATTTTTTGTAGTCTCGTCCATGCATATATCATCATTATAACATGCATCCAAGTCACAGGTCTAATTCGAACTTTGATCCGGCCTCCATTGCCACAAGATCTAAAATCTTAAATCCAAAACTCAACTTTCATATTCAAACATATCCATTTTAGATCCAAAATCAGTCCTAGTTCTCAATTCTGAATCCATTTCGTATCCAGACTATCAATTGGGGATTCAAATATGGTTTACAGATCCCATTTAGATACAAATCCATCTTTCAGGTCCATTTCAGATCCAAACCTAGCTTCCGGATCTGATTTGGTCCCAAATCTAACTTCTGTATCCAATTTCATATCGAAATCTAACTTATGGATCCAAATCTCACATCCATATCAATTACGGTTGCAAACTACCAATTTTAGATACAAATGGAACTTCTGGATCTAAGTGCCACTTATGGATCCATTTCAGATTCACAATATCAATTTCAGGCCTAAATCTAACTTCTGAATCCATGCAAATCCAAACTGTCACCTTCATATCCATTTGAATCCAAAATGTTGCTTTCGGATCAATTTGGATCTAAACTATTACTTTTGGATCGGTTTGGATCTGAACTATAATTTTGATATCCAAGTTTCGTTTTTTAGATCCAAATGTCCATCTGAATCAAATAATCACATTAAGACCTAAACTCCAAAGTTCGATCTCTTGAAGCACAAGACCTGATGTATGATGAAAATTACCCAAATTATCCTTCATTTTCATTTAAATTTTTTTAAATTAACCACGACTTTCCTTGTAACCTTGGTTTTGCTAATTACATTTAGGTTCCACTTCAAAAATGCCATAAACGTTCATTGTCTCAAAATACCCCTGGTTGGCCTTTTATTTTTTCTAAAATATCTAATATTTACAAATATTTCAAGACAAAGTAGGGAGGTGCCATGCACCGGATATGCAGGATATTTCTGCCATTTTGGCTTGGCAAGGATGGATTAGCCGGAACAAATAGATCAAATACGACCTGCCCATACTTTTGACCTTATAAAAAGACCAAAAAGACATTTGGTGCCAAACATTGACATTTTATTGGGCGGGGCCAACTGAAAGTAAAGATAGCTAGGTAAGCTAGTTATGGTGACTGAAATGCGAGTTGGCTTTGACGGACACGGTGGGCGATCAGAAATTTAAGAAATCTAATTTATATATTGATGCAAACATCATACTTAATTTTTAATAGGCGGCTTAGGTGGGCTATAAGTGCCCATTCAACATTTATTCTGATCAACTGCACCCAACCAATTGGGCAGAGATAATTTGTTTATATGTAAGTTTGTTCTTTAAAGGAAGGACTTGTAGGCACATGCACATGGCAGGAAATATATTTCGTTAACAATCTTAGTTTATGAATTGAAACCACCGTACGTTCGATCGAGAAGATACGCACGATTCCGCACCTCCTCGCCTCCCAGCTGCATCCAACTTTTATATGTATCCCGAACCAGCAGCTGGCAAACCTTCTACAGATTACCCATTCATGTATATATGGGAAAGAAGTCGTGTCGATATCTGTCCGGGAATCGTACCTTCAAATATCTGACCTTCAAAGGGGCGAGTTTCAGAAATTGCCCCCTTCTTTCGCACCAACCGATCTGCCAACACCGCCCCTGCCTTGACGGCAAACACAACCACACCGTATAGCGTACGTGAAGCAACAAAGTGGACGTGTTCAATTTTTAGAGAGAGAGAGAGAGGGAGAGAGCTATCTGACTAAATGAAAATATGTTAAGACAAAGAAAAAAACAAGCATCGCTGCTAGAGCCACCCTATATAGACCGTTATTACATCATAAACTATCGGTAACGTCGATCTAATGACACCTTTTTTTCTGATATTTTTGTTAAAACTTTAGTGATCTGAGAAAATATTCCACATTCAATAGGATTGAATTGTCATATATATATATATATATATATTAATATTGTTTAAAAAATAGTAATCTTCTATTTACATCAACTTCATTGTCATTTAAACTAAGATTGCATAAACAATAGTACTCTTTATTAGCATTAAGCTTCCGGTGAAATCATTTCAACGTTCACATAAAATTCATGTTTATTTAATATCAAAAATTTATATCGGTGCTTTTGGTTAAATCTTTTGCCAAAATAGTCCAGTTTTGTCACAGCAGTCCAACGTTAACGATATTGTAGTTTCAAAATCCACAATGATCGTATAGCATACGTGAAGCAACACGCAGGAAATTGGATTCGATACATAAAAATTAATTAAGAAAAGGGCAGCAGTAAAATGAATAAATAAATAAATAAATTACAGTTCTTACGCCAGAATACACGCACCATTGGTTTGATTAGACCGCCACGCCGGAGGCACTGATTCTTTATGATGACAACGTGATTTAAGTTTCAACGTCGACATTTACAATAATAATCCATTATCAGTTATCTCCCATCATTTCTTAAAATCGTACATGTGATCAGGTTGTGGTTTGGCCTCATAAATACGTTCTGCTACTTTAAATAATTTCAAGTTGCTGATGATTCTTCCTCAAATTTACAACTGTACAAATTTAAGGTAACTGATTACCCTAATATAATATCTTTATGTAAAGAACTTTAATACAAACTAATTACCCTAATATAATACCTTTAATAGTTGAAATGAATTCCAAATTGTCTTTTAATTTTTCAGTAGATGCATATTCTGCTACAAACTTAAGACAAACTACTTACCCTAATATAATATCTTTATATAAAGAATGAAATTAATTAATTATATAATCTATTAAAGGTAACATTTTGGCAAAGAAAGGATAACCTATACAAATTTACAACTGTACACCCCTTACTTCTTTGTCCTGTGAGAATGATTATGGTAACTTCTATAAGCTGGATCAAACTCATGATGCAAGCTTTGCACATGTTAAGAGCTTTTCCTCTAAAGATTTGTCATCTGGTTGGCTTTTAGAGAGTCTTTTGCAAGGAGAAAGTGTCTCAGACGAGGAGAATTCTTTTCCTTCAACCCAACATCACATGCCAAAATTCGGTGGGCTGTTTCGGAGGCAAACTCTAATGTTGCCCCTTGCCCTGATGGATAACCAAATATTTCTTTCAACAAATGTAGGATATTATGGAGGCTAATGTATCTTGCGCCATAAGAGATCTTTTGAAAAAGGGAGGACGGTTAGGAGCAATTGTCACAGAAAACACGTCTTATTCGAAATTCAAGAAATCAAATTTATATATTGATGCAAATATCATACTTAATTTTTAATAGGCGGCTTAGGTGGCCATAAGTGCCCATTCAACATTTATTCTGATCAACTGCACCGAATTGGGCAGAGATAATTTGTTTATATATATATATATTTGTTCTTTAAAGGATGGACTTGTAGGCGCCTGCATATGGCTGGAAATATATTTCGTTATCAATCTTAGTTTATGAATTGAAACCACCGTACGTAACTCCGGTTGATAAGTTCGGACCAAAGGAAGTGATAAGTTCGGACCGAAAGGAAGTGACTATGTGAAACAATGAAAGGTAAATTTGCTCAGAGTGGTGCATATTTCACCTTGATGTCGGAGTGACTAGTTGGCATATTTAATTCTATTTTTGACTTGGAATATAATTATAACTGCACTCGGCTAAATTAGTTTCCTAATTTCAATCTTAATTTGAACATGCCAAGCCATTGCTTGCATGTCACCTTAGACATGTTTCATTGCTTTATAAGCTTTGCAATTTGGGTCCTTCCTTCACCGACAATTAATTAATAAAAGTTATGACCATTATCTGTGAAATGCCTTTGGGTAGAGGGAATTTGGTCCATAATTTCCCTTCATTGAAAGTAAATTCAGTGCTAGTAAGATAGAGGGCATGCCTTGCATGTTACAGCCTGAACGAGCAAAGCTTAGGATGTATATTATGGTCATTTTCATCAAGAGGTGCCTATTTAGATGATGAAACAAATTCTTGGAAAGCTACACGGGTTAATATTACATGACAAAATTATATGGGGTACCTAGCTAGAGTCAAGCATAAATTTAAACTTGAGAGCTTGAGTGGAGATCTAGTTTACTTGAGCACTAAAGGAACACAGAGTTAATTTAAATGGAAATTTACCTGGCTCATCCTTTTCCTTTTGATGATGATCAGCAACATTGTCCATGGATTAACCATCTCCCTTTTGTCTACATGCCCATCAAACGATCAGACATCGCAGCCCTATATATGCCTTTAGGGAAAAGCCCATTTGGTGGCCAGCAGTCGGATTGGCATGCAAAGAAAATTCCGCTAGCTGCATGCCAGGGAACGACCGAAAATGAAACTCAGGAGATGCACATTTATATATTAACCGAGAAGACGATCAACCTTTTTTGTTTTTTCCTTTCCCTTTTTGAGGCCCATCTTGGCGGAAGGCCTCCTGAAGCGATATCTCTTACTCTATGGTGTGGACTAATTTTCAGGCTATAAATAACTGTTTCCTAATTTCAAGCGGCAATGGAAGAGTAGCAGCTGAGTGCGTGTAGATCATAAGAAGATGCAAGAACTGGTAAAAGAATAAGCCAGCTGGGGGTGGGTGCCTCCGGAATACTGGAAACGGTAGCTAAGCAAGGAGGAGGGAGGCGCCGCGGCTGTCACCGGTTCGATCGACAAGATATGTATGGCTCCGCACCTCCTTGCCTCCCAACTTTTATGTCTTTCCCGAACCAGCAGCTGGCAACCTTCTTGTTGCTTGGGGTCTACAAATTAGTATATATGCGTGGGGATATCTGACCTTGCCCCCCCAACACCGCCCTTGCCTTGATAGCAAACACAAGGCACAAACAACCATGCCGTGTAGCGTACGTGAAGCAACAAAGCAGACATGTTCAATTTTTAGAGAGACAGAGAGGGAGCTATCTGACTAAATGAAAATATATTAAGACAAAGAAAAAACAAGCATCCCTGCTAGAGCCACCCTATATACAGCGTCGTTACATCGTAAACTATCGGCAACATCAACATAATGACACCTTTTTTTCTGATATTCTCTTGAAAATTTTAGTCATCTAAGAAAATATTCCACATTCAATAGGATTGAATTTACATATATATATATATATATATATATAGTTTAAAAAATAGTAGTCTTCTACTTACATCAACTTCCTTGTCTTTTAGCTTTCGGTGAAATCATGTCAACGTTCACATAAAATTCATGTTTATTTAATATTAAAAATTTATATCGGTGCTTTTTAGTTAATTTTTTTGCCAAAATAGTCCAGTTTTGTCACAGCAGTGCAACGTTATCATGGTTGTAGCTTCAAAACCCACAATGATGGTTTATCACTACGTGTAAACTTTTTGTACAAAATTTATGTTCACTTATTACTAGCAACTCAATTAAATTGGTTTCTTTGGCTGAGGCTTTTACCAAAATAGCCCACGGTTGCAGCTTCAACATCCATAGAAACCTGCTCGGGGGGAGCACGACTTCATATTCCGATATCTTTAATCGGTACAAATATTAGCTCCCAACACTGTACCGGATTCAGATGTCAGATCAATCGGATATTAGCTCACGACTTTGGATTCAGATATCTATATTCGGAACAAATATTAACTCATAACATTGTATTCAGATATCTAAACTAGAGTTGGATATCCATGTTAAGATTTTTGTTATCCAATCTCCTTTTGTCTACATGCCTGTCAAACGATCAGATATCGCAGCCCTATATATGCCTTTGGGGAATTAACATTTGGTGGCCAGAAGCAAGATTGGCATGAAAAAAAGATTCCACTAGCTACATGACAGGGAACGACCGAAAATGAAACTCCGGACATGAACATTTATATACGAACTGGGAAGACGATCGACCTTTTATGTTTTTTCCTTTCCCTTTTTGAAGGCCATCATGTGGTGTTTGCCATGGGAAGGCTTTCTAACGTGATTTCTCTTCCTCTATGGTGCAGACTAATTTTCAGGAATTATTTCCTAATTTCAAGAGGCAAAGGTGGAGATATAGCTAGTAGCGACTGAGTGCATGTATAGCATAAGATGCAAGAGCTGGTAAAGGAATAAGCTAACGGAGTGGGTGGCTACACGGCTGGTGCCAGACCGCCACCCCGTTTTGCCTCCAAGTTGCGTCCTCCGCAATTTGACACCAACTTAATTTTATGTATATCTCGAATCAGCAACGGGCAACCTTCTTGTTATTTGGAGTGAAATTAATGGAGGGGAAGGCGTCTCAGATTGCTGATTCATGCATATATGGGAAAGAATCCTGTGGACACATAAGTTTCAGGGAAGCATGCATACCTTCAAATGTCTGAGCTTCAAAGACCAGAGTTTGTTTAGCACTCACGCCTTGTTTCGTGCCAATCTTCTAAGACTGCCCCTGCCTTGACGGCAAACAAAAGGCACATACGGCCAGGCTGTATAGCGTACATGAAGCAACAAAGCGGACATGTTCAATTTTTTAGCGAGAGAGCTATCTGACTAAATAAGAATATATTAAGACAAATAAAAAACAAGCATTGCTGCTACAGCCACCCTATATAGACCATCATTGCATCATAAACCATCCGCAGCGTCAATATAATAACAGCTTTTTTTCTGATATTCTTTTGAAAATTTTAGTCACCTGAGAAAATATTCCACATTCGATAGGATTGAATTGTCATATATATATATATATATATATATATATATATATAATATATAAATATAAAATATATATATATAATATATATATATATATATATATATATATATGGACATATATTGTTTAAAAAAAATAGTATTCTATTTACATCAACTTCCTTGTCATTTAAACTAAGGTTGCATAAACAATAGTACACTTTATTAGCTGCATTAAACTTCCAGTGAAATCATGTCAACGTTCACATAAAATTCATGTTTATTTAATATCAAAAATTTATATCGGTGCTTTTGGTTAAATCTTTTGCCAAAATAGTCCAGTTTTGTAACAGCAGCATGGTTGTAGCTTCAAAAACCACAATGATGGTGGCAAAATAGTCTAACTTTTATGTATATCTCGAACCTGCAAGTGGCAACCAACCATATATATATGTATATACCTGTTCAAATTTGTTGAGAAAAAGTGAGAGACGTGGAAGACGCGAAGGGAGTAAATGAGAGAAACAGAAAGCCGACTCAATGAAAAAAAATAATAAGAAAGCAAATGGAAGACAAGTATATATATATATATATATATATATATATATATATTAACTTTATCAGGTAGTTGGGGCGATGATACTCGGTTCAAAACTTTTTCGGGCCAATAAGAGGGCAGTCAATTCTGCAGCTTGGCGCCAGCCTATATCCTATATAAGGGTCACGTATGAGACTGCCAATTGGAGCTTATTTGAGTTGAGGAATTGTACAACATGGAAATAGAAATGGAAAGCATGGTCTCTACTCCGCCCTATGTACATAACAAATGTACTTTAATGGGTCGAAGAACTTTCAGTATTGACCTCTGTGCCAGTACAAGGTGTAAATAAATTGTTGATTATAACTTTTCAACTAAACTTAGCAATGAATTGTCAATTCATGTTTTGTTGCTTTCACGTATGCACTTAGTTGACTTTCTCAAAAAAAAAAAAACAAAGACCTTGATATATCATTTTTTGTCTAGACCAAACTTACTGTTTAATTTTTCTTTCATATTTTGTAACATCAATGTCTGCCCACGTTGCGATGTTCAAAGTGGATTGATAGATCAAATAACATGAAACACCTATTTTTGTATAAGGAAAAGAGTAGATAAGCTGCCAGTGAATGGAGATTTGAGAAGACATACTTCTTCAGTAATTGGTATGCATTTTTTTCCACGGTTGTCCACTAGCGGCTTAATTAGTTTGCATAAGATGTTTGGTTAGAGCTTAATAACCAATGTGTCTACTACACATGCCCTCATGGGATTTTTTTTATTCCTCTTGTGCATCTTCTTTTGTCAATTATCAGGTGTATTCAGAGTTAAACTTCCTTCAATATCAAACTCTTGCAAAATGAAGTATTGATTGCCTGCTTACCCTTTGAGCCATCTCTCCCTAATCAAAGTAGTCTTCTATTTACATCAACTTCCTTGTCATTTAAACTAAGGTTGCATAAACAATAGTACTCTTTATTAGCAGCATTAAACTTCCTGTGAAATCATGTCAACGTTCACATAAAATTCATGTTTATTTAATATCAAAAATTTATATCGGTGCTTTTGCTTAAATCTTTTGCCAAAATAGTCCAGTTTTGTAACAGCAGCTCGGTTGTACCTTCAAAACCCACAGTGATGGTGGCAAAATAGTCCAACTTTTATGTATATGTCAAACCTGCAACTGGCAACCAACCATATATACATGTATGTACCTGTTCAAATTTGTTGAGAAAAAGTGAGAGACGTGGAAGACACAAAGGGAGTAAATGAGAGAGATAGAGAGCCGACTAAATGAAAATGAATAATAAGAAAGCAGATGGGAGACAAGTATATATACATATATATGTATATATATATATATATGGAAGTTATCATGGTAGTTGGGGCGATGATACTCGGTTCAAAACTTTTTTGGACTAATAAGAGCTTGCAGTCAGTTTGGCAGCATGGTGGCAGCCTATATCCTATATAAGGGTCACTTATGAGACTGCCAATTGGAGCTGATTTGAGTCGAAGAATTGTTGAACATAGAAATAGAAATGGAAAGCAAGGTCTCTACTCCACCCTATGTACATAACAAGCGTACTTTAATGTGTGGACCCCAATATATGAACTTTCATTATTGACCTCTGTGACAGAGAAAGTACAAGGTGTCAATAAATTGTTAATTATAATTTTTCAACTAAACTTGGCAATGAACTGTTAATTCATGTTTTGTTGCTCTCACATATGCACTTAGTTGACTTTCTCAAAAAAAAAAAAAACCTTGATATATCATATTTTGTCTAACTGAACTTACCGTTTAATTTTTCCTTCATATTTTGTAACATCAATGTCTGCCCACGTTGCGATGTTATGGAGATCTGTGGTGCCCATTTGAGAAGATATACTTCTTCAGTAATTGGTAAGCATTTTTTGCCATGGTTGTCCACTAGCGGCGTAAGATGCTTGGTTAGAGCTTAATAGCCAAGGTGTCACTACACATGCCCTCATGGGTTTTTTTATATAACCTCTTGTGCATCTTCTTTTGTCAATTATTAGGTGTATTCAGAGTTAAACTTCCTTCAATATCAAACTCTTGCAAAATGAAGTATTGATTGCCTGCTTATCCTTTGAGCCATCTCTCCCTAGCAAAAAAGGTTTCTATCTTGGTGAAGTTTTTGATGTAGGGGGTCCATGAATGATTCTCACTCGTTCTATTCTATTATTAACCTTAGCTGATCCCTTACATGTTGGAATATGTTTTCCAACTTTAAAAGACTTGTTAGAATTGCCTTTCTAGTATAAATATAGGCGCAAGCTAATTAGGTTGTCTACCATGTTGTTTAGTTACTAATTGGTATGGGAAAAAAGCTATTTGTTATTAAAAAACTCTTACCAATTTTGAGAATATTTTTTCATCCCCGAAGGTGTGGACGGCACCGTAGATTGTTGTGCAACTCTTCAATATTTTGCAGTAATATCTGTGATATGTTACAAGGGAGTGTTTCTTTGACATCTGTATCATATAAAGAAAGTCGTCCAAAGCAACACTTTCCTTTCAAAGCTGAAAAGAGCACTTCTCCAACAAATGCATGGGCCATATTTTACATAATTAGACGCAAGACTTCTAAAGGTCAGGTTTTCAATACCTAGGTAAGACACATGATTAGACGCTACCTCATCATTGATTATCATATTAAAAAGGGATGAACCGCAGACCATCCAGATTTCACCAATAGAGGAAAAATATACTTGAGTGGGGAAAATTGGTCATGTTTGATTTTAACTTTTTAAGATTCCCCAATCAAATGATTAGATTGGATGACATTCAAAACCAAGTTTCTCCCTAAAAAAACATAAGTTCCTTACGAGGGAGAACTAAAAAGGGTGCTGCTTTTTCAACTGCCCCAATTAGTTCAGTTTACCCGGAGTTTGTGTTCAGATATTTAAACTTGGAATAGGATATTTAAGTTAAGACCTTTGTTATCTAACGAGACATTTATTTAAAACTGAATCTGAGTTTGATAAGATGGAGTTTCTTATTTAAATATGATGAATTCCGATTTCTTACTCAGATATATATATATATATATATAATATATATATATATATATATATATATATATATATTGCTATGTCCAATTCTTTAAAAGCATTTTGAAGGGATATCCAATCCAGATCTGATCCATTAACATCCCCAAGCGCCAATTGTTTAAATCCCCCACACCAGATGTACTGTTGGTCGTTAATTGTTTAGTGGATCATGAATGTGAATTTTAAGTTTTCCAACGTCCACATTTACAATAATACTCCATTATTTCCCACCATTTATATTAAAATGTACCAGACGTCCTTTGTTTAGCGGTCAAGGCGGGGATTTTGATTTTTTAAATTATTTAATCCTTTACATTACATCTTAGACATGTGAGGTTCTGATTTTCCCTCAAAAATACATTCTGAAAATTCAAAATCAACAATTGCAGGGACTTCACCAATGAACGTGGGAGTCAAGATCAACAGCAATTAAGATCATGCTGAGGATGAGAGCTGGTTAAAGTTCCTTCTGTCATACACCAAGAAGCATTAACTTGAGTTACATATGGCCTAAGTTTCCCATCAAGACAATGGAGGTGTTGATTAGCAGATCGGAGGGTGCACCTTGCTCGTTTTTGCAGATGGAAAGAAACTCAGATCTTTGAAGGGGTACGCTTCATGCAAACCTTATCTTCTATCCACAAGCTTTTTTTTTTTTTTCTCATACATGAATTGGAATCTCCAGCCTCCTGCCATTCTCTTCCGCCCAATAGTTTGATACAGTTAGTCTCAAGCCTTTGCTTGGGACACAACCTTTTACCTAAGAGGCAAAGGAAAAGGGAAGCCATGGTTTCTTGCCCCTCTCTCTAAGACCTTGTTCATAAGGTAGCAAGCTTCGTTTAGCAGTTCATGCATCGTATGGAATAATCTGGAAACCATAGCAGTGTAAGTGCATACTTTAACTTCACATCTCGTAGCAATTTTCTCATTTACATACTTAGTTCCCATTATCAGTCTTAAGATTTAAAATGTTAGGGCCACTCAGCCAGAAACTTTAGGCTCCTCACTCTCAGGAAGATTGAATAAGCCACTTGAGCGATTGATCTCCTTCTTTGCTGTTCAGAATTATAGGGGAGGAATTCTTTGGAAATTAAAGAAAAAAAAATTCCTCTTAACCATAAAACTTTGCACGGTAGAGGAAGAGAAATCGTGATAAAAGGTGCCAAGAGCAAACGATGACAAATTGACCCTTCTAAACGTAGAGTGAGAAAGGACAAGATTGCCTTCACAGTTGACATTCTTATACATGCATGTATGTAGCTATCATTTACTGAGTTTGATTTTACATTGTCCTCTCGCAGCACAGTTGTTTGGGCATCCCACTGTTACTGCTAGCACAACCAGTTAATGGCTTCTCACAAAAATATAAGGCTGCTTCTTCTGTGACATATAGACAGAGGCCGATGTAAATTCGTGGAAAACCTTTGTCATCATCGGTCGGAAGGAGGCAACCAGGTAAATTCCCACCATTCAACTTCTCACCGAACTGCTGTTCTTCTTCTCTTTTGAATGAATGGACACCCCTAGCTAGGCCTAGCTTTCATCTACTTTTGGCTTTCAGTAGGCAAGCAGAGGGAGAATTTGTCTCTCTCCCCACATCTTAATTAAGTGCCAATGAAGCGTAATTGTTGGCCAAATTAAGAAGCCAACTTCAGTAAGTTTAACCATACTGTTAATTGTTGGGTAGTTGGTCCTTTTTCTACAATCAATAATTAAATCTCAAAGAAGATCATTTCTCTAAGGAGGAGTTTGAAATATCCAGAATAGAAACAAAATGCTCATTTTTTTAAGAAATTGAAATATTAAACAAATTAACGTGGTATTTCGTTTGTTGGAACTAGGAAACTGAAACTTGAAAATTTTGATCCTGTTCCTGTTTGAGAAGAAATTATGATTCTATAATTTTTATTTATGAATCAAAATTTTTAAATAGGGGAGCCATTATCTTTGTGAGTCAAGTACAAATGTGCTTATTTTAGCTGATGACTTGGGAGAATAAGTTCGCAGGCGTGGTGAAGGCAAATTTTTAAATCATTGTTGACTTTATTTTAGCTGACCTCCTCAATCTCTTTGAGCCCAAATGTATCAACCACGAAGTTTATGAGATTTTTCAGTTGATAAAGGTTGCCAATAATCATGTCGTATTTTCACGCTTTGTAATGCATGCTCCTTGCTTCTTTGGAAATTAATTTGGTTAAAAGAGTCTATTGTTCTTAAGCAAAAGGGAAGCATAACAAAGTATATTCTCTTCGCCCAATTCATTGTAATATTTATTGAGAATGAATGAGTCATTCACTCCACCTAAGGCTCCTTTTTTAAGTCTCTACATGTATTGATTTTCTAAATTTTGGCATATCCCGACTACTTACACCCATGAGCCGCTCTTTTTATAACAACCTGACCCACTCTAGGTTCGGGCCCCTGGTTTGACTGATCCCAACCTGCCCCCTAGCAGTTTCAGCCCTAGCCTCAAAAAGGTAGGGACCAGGACAATCATCTCATTAATGGCCTCCCTTTATAAGTCCTTGAAGATCCCTCACTATCTTCGATACAGGACTAAACTTCTGGGTGTTACAATCCACCTCCCTTAAAGCACACGTGTCACGTGTTTGGGACCACAAGTCCGAGTGTTGAAACTTCTCTGATACCACTATAACAACCCGACCCACTCCTGGGCTCGGGCCCCTGGTTCGACGGATCCCAACCCATCCCCTGGCAGTTTCGGCTCTAGCCTCGCTAGGAACCAGGAGAATCATCTCATTAATGGCCTCCTTTTATAAGTCCTTGAAGATCCCTCATAATCTTCGATACAGGACTAAACTTATGGGGTGTTACACTATTTGCTTTGACGTGCACAAATAGGCATAATCCTCCTTCTGTTTTTCACACAGAGAGAGGAGAGGAGAGTTGGTGGGTGAGGGGGAGGGGGTCAAGTACTGGGAGAGAGAGTCCAGTTTTTCCAAGCTAATATATATATATATATATAAAAACATGGGCAACCACTGATTTTTTTCCTGCTTTCGTTTGCCTTGACAAAGTAGTTTCCCGTTCTTCACTGAAGTATGGCATTTGTTTGGAAGGTCTATGGCATAACTAAGAACCGATAGAAATCACATTCTCCTAGAAAACTCACAAGGAAGTGATAGAAGCTATGTGGCAATTCCCTTGATAATAAATTCTTAATGATATTATCAAAAAAATATGATACAGAAATAGTGGTCTGCTCGGATTGGAGCACTACTTCCCTAGAAGCTTTGCATTGGAAACACACTCCTGTTTGGATCAAGCCAAATTCTTAAACATGATTGCATATACAAACTCATGTACTATGGATTTTGGTAGAATAAAGTAGACAAGGTGACCTAACCCGTTCAAGGTGTAGACTGGTAGAAGGCAGCTTGACAAAAATCATAAATATGAGTAATTTTGGTCAATGTAAGCAATTTTAAATTGTCCCTTCAATTTAATGATCATCCTGAGGTAGCCCTCCGACAATTGAGATGTGCATAATTTGTAGTTGCCTAAATGTTCATAGTTTTCTCTACTTTGTCTTAGATTCTAGCACTTCACTTCTAACATTTGAGAATATGTTTTTGATAAAGTTTTATATGTCGCTCCATATATATAATGAGCATACGCCGGTTGTGGATGCTACTACCAATATGCATGTTTACTTTAATGCTCCAACATTGTGCATGCATGTGTAGGAGATAACAAATAGGTGTGAGATCACAAGTATGAGATAACAAATAGGTATGAAATAATTACAGATATATGAAATAACAAATAAGTAATATATATAAAATAACAAATACATATGAGATAATATGTATGAAATAACAAATAGGTAGGAGATACAAAAAGATATGAGATAATATATATGAGATAACAAATAGGTACAAAGAATGACGGATGTTTGAGATAATAAATAGGTACGAGTTAATAAATATGTATGCGATATTGTATATGACATAACAAATAGGTATGAGGTAATGATGGATGTATGAAATGACGCTAAACATAAGTATGATATAACAAAATATTTATGAGATAATGAGATAAAACTATGAGTATGACAAAAAAAATGAAGACACTTTTTTATCACTTAAATGGGTAAATGGGTCATAACAATATGCAAAATAATTTTAATGTTTGGAAGAGTGGGTCTCAGCTCAATGGGCCGAACCCCCTTTGCATGACAGGTCCCCGGTGCCTTGTCATATGTAGGGTGTTTGCACATGGAATACCCACTTTCCTTGAGATTGCCATAAGCCTGGGCATTGGGCCGGGTACCCAATACGTGGCTCAACTGGAACAAGGCTCAAGCCCAGGTGGGCTTGACTAAGCCCGATTCTGCCTGATAAAAGAGTTTTAATGTTATTTTTGTTTATTATATATATATATATAATTATAGTATTTATTAAAATTAATTATATCTATATATTATTTTATGTTAGTAATATATATTTTAAATTTTAACTGAGCCGGGTCTGAGCTCGGGTTTCGGGTGTTGGGCCGGGGCCAAGCCACAGTTATGAGTTGAGGACTAGTCTGGGCCTGACTCTTTATCGGCGGTGCCAGGCTGATGCCCAAGCCTAGATAGCCAGTAGACCTTATTAGATCATTGGCTGTTTAAACCTAAAGGCCAATACATATATAACGAAGAATAATGCCCCAATTAGTTTTTGGTCTCAATCTAGGCCATGTTTGTTAGTGAAAGTTTAGTTACGTATAAACAAAAAAAGAAGAAAAAGGAAACGCATAAGAATTTTCTTCAATATAAAATTACCTCATCATTGACCTGTTGAGAAGTACTTAATTAGCTTATATAGGTAGCCCAAATCATTAATTATGAGTAGGTACATTCAACATCCTGAGTGGAGTCCTAACGCAGGTCTCGATCCAAGGGCAAGGGGAAGGAGGGGAGGCTTCAGCCTGTCAACCGAGCGATAGGGTTCACTTTGTGCACCCAAAAAATTATTTTTTTGTATTTGTAGGAGAAAAACACATAGAAAATATAAATTAAGTTACTCACCTCGACTCAATGGCTAAAAATAAATGAAAACCATCTTTGAAAACATAGGCAACCAGGCACTTCTCAACCCATAAATTCTTTTAAAATATCACATATGCACCATGACCATAAAACTTTTTGCAAAAAGTTTAAGGTCGAGTAGTAAATTTCAAGAAAATGGTATTAACCATCATAATTTTTTTGAAAAATTATGTCAACTAGTTTAAAGGAAGAAATTCATAAAATAGTAATGATAAAATGCGAAAAACAAAAAGAAAATTAACAAGATCTCTTCTCTCTATTCTTCCCCAAAAGGAATCAATCCTCCTCCTCCTCCTACTCTCCTTTTCATTCAATTTTTTTTACATCCCTATGCTTCTTTCTTTTCTTTAAACCATTTCTTTTGTAATATTATTTGGATATGTTCACTGGAATAAAATGGAGAAATGAAAAGGTAATAAGAGTTGACTGGCTAGAACAATTTAAGGAAATACTGGGTCCTAGAAGTATATATGAAAAAACCCAAGGTAAGGAAAAGAAAAAATAAATTATTACGAGCCAAGAAAACTAGGTTTTATGGCATTCAAACATCTTCTTGGCGTGTTCAAAATAGAGAGAGGGGTGGGCTTTAGAGATAGAGCAGTTCGCATGTTTGGTGCTTAACATGGGTGTGTTTGTTCTACCGTTCGAGGAGATGGGGATTTTTGTTATTTTTAGATCAAATATCAGATACATATTTTAATTATTCTTTAGAAAGTGACTTTCTTTTTTCTATTCTCCAAGAGGAAAGGATACTCCTTTCCAAGTAGGAAGGCTATCTGGTTAATTTCAACCCCCTAATATGCAACCGTCATTAATCACGGCAAATGGCATATTAGAAAGCTTTTCACAAACCATGCAAAGCAAAGAGCTTTTTCTAATATTCATCTAAAAAAACGTTTTTCTAATAATCCATATATATTCCTTGTAAACTCTCAATTCTCTTTTCTTAGCCAAGGATAATATATAGGTCTATGGTTATACAAGGTAAAAAAAGCTAAGGAAAATTGAATATATAATATACTTAATTGTTGAAGGAGCTGCATGATTCCTAAGGAGAAGAATTCATATCCATCTATTAGATAATCACGGCAAATGGCATACCTGTTATAAGCATAAAAAAAGTTACCAAAACATATAGATTCAAAAATACAATTTATAACCACTATCATATATATCACATGTCTTTAGAGTACATGTTCAAAAACACAATTTCCTTGTTCGTGGAATTGGTGTGATTACTTTCAAAGTTTGAATGTTGAATTTAGAAACACTATCTATATATAATCAAGGCCTGTTTGCTGAAACAAGAACACGATTTGTTATTGACTAATTAGCTACGAGAAAAGCTGCATAAAAAAAGATGCATGGGGCAAGAATAAAAAAAAATGCTAAGCAGTACACATAATGATCGACATGCATCTGGCCATCCAATGTTTTTTTTTCCAGTGTTTCTGAACAATCATTTTGAAAACCTAACTGCTAAAGTGTGTGTATAACATATGTTTATGATACTAAAAAATGAACAAAAAGTTATGTTCATTAGTCCTGGCATCTGATTTTTGTAAGTCAAAAAACATCTGATATATCGCTAATCTTTTAGTCCACTGAATTAATGATCTGGTTTAGATTGTTGGTTTCGATAATTTTCACAACCATATTGTATGACCTTTCATGGACACTTGAAAGGAGTGCATAATCAAACTTTGGAGTCTATTAGACTCATGGAAATCATAAATTATATCTGTGAGTGCTAACTCCTTTGCCCTTAAGTGTCTTTGTAGTTGATAATTAACTAGCAACTCCATGTTGTTTGAATAAACTTTACTAATCCATGCGATGCATAAAGATGAAAAAATTGTACTTTTGATCTTTTATCTTCATCCATCTTAACCTCCTCATAAATATATTTTGCCACCCATTTACATGAACCCATGTGATTCTTTCCCTTACATGCTTACACACTTGTACAAACGTATGAGCTTTATGGAGTTACCTTGTCAACTGTTGGTGCATCAATTGACCATGGTGGGTCCTGTGTGGGCAATCATTGAAATTAACCACCTTTGCGCTATGTCATGACTCATATATTGTTATTCTTTATCAATTAAATCATGATATCAATCAACAAAATCACGAAGAAATCATCACACAGAAGATTACATGGTTTGACATATTAGCATACATCCAAGGAGAAGAAGAGATATCATACAAAGTGAGAATATAAAGGGCTACAGGATAATGAGCATGGGAAGAAATCTCGAAACCAAGAAATTAAGAATGGCCAAAATGCATTCACTAGGACAACAATAAGCTTCTAGGAATAAAAGATATCACTTCCAAAAATGTGCAACCACCTGATATGCCTTAGCTGGGGGTGAAGATGCTGACCTCTTCTCCTGAAATCACGTTATAGTCTCCCCCTTAAGTTGGTGTACAAATGTCAATTTGTCCAAATTTGCTGGCTATGCATTGATGCTTCTCTTTCGCATGACACTTGGTGAAAATATTGGTTAGTTGTTTTTCACTTCTGGCATATAAAGTTAGCATGGTTCTATCTTGTATTTTTCCCTCACAATAATGGCAATCGACTTCTATATGTTTAGGAACTAATGGAACAATGGGTCAGCCTAATAGCATACCCTTTGGCATTAACCCAAGTATGTGAAAACTTGAATCCAATTTGGTTCTCACACAAGAACCACTTCAAATTCATGTTTTTCTAAAATATTTAGAAAGTTAAATTATTTAAATGATTTCAAAAACCTTAGGTCATGTAGACATCGATTCCACAAAGACCTAGCTCATATCCGTCTTAGAGTCACCTACTTGTGAACCTATTTCCATAACCTTTTTGTCTAGTCAAATTTCTTTAGACACCCATTCATATGAAATGAATGAAGTTTATATCATATATCACATGATTTGAATAATATCAAACACATTTACTACAGTCAAACCCTATCCCTATGTAGGTTTAAACCTACTTTTGACCAACCTACCCCTAGCCTATTTGGATCTTAGGTCTGTTTTCACTCTACAACTTTGATGGCCTCCTGCAAGCGTTTCAGCTTCTCTTGGCGCTTCTCGAGTTCGACTTTGGCATTCCGGATGAGGTCCACCTTGTCTTTCAACAAACTCGTTACAGACTGGAACAAATTAGAAATGGCTGCTTCTGCAAGTGCATCGATTACTATTGCCATCTTCCCTGGTTTTTCAGTAGGTGGAAGAGGAAGAGGAGCAATTTTCAAGTGTGTGTGAGAGAGAGAGGGAGAGGGAATAAATACAATAGGTTTCCCTCTTTCTTTAATTTCTAGTTGCCAATTTTAGAAGACAGGCTGGAGCAGAGTTCCTCAGTTTTTCAGGTTCAAAACCTACCATGCTCCAACCCGTCTTTTAAAATAACAAACCATTTTCTGTCAATTAAAGAAGCCAAAAAGAAAAAGCCTACCTCGAAGTGGGCATCAATGAGCTAGGCAGTCCTTGAGTGGGTGACACTTAGAATATTTAAGTGGCCGAGGTAGTACAATGGGGCCTTTTAGTTTCATAGCCAAAATGATTTGGATTCAATGATGTTGATGGGTGCACTCAAAAACTCCCACTCACTCTAAAAATAACAATCTGTTCATCATGGGGGCCAACCCATTTGAAAATGGAGAATAAAATCTACCTGTCCATTGAAGAAAGGAGAAAAGAAAGGAAGAAAAGGACACCATGCACATGGTTGCCCTTCTGCCTCTTTTTTGTTTTTATTTTAAAGGAAACTAGAGAGCACCCATGTGGTGATCATGAGTTAATGGCCCTTTGGTAGGCAACTCTTCAAGGAAGGAATCAATAGGCTCAATCTAAGAGGTGACAAGAGCATCATTTTAATTAGGAAAGACCAAGGGTATTTGTATAAACTAAAGCAAAAAAAAGGCAGTTCTGATATGAATTTAATCCATAATATCCACCTGTAAAATAGACAAAGTGACGGGAACATCATTTTCTTTACGATAGACAAAGGGTATTTGTACAATCTAAAGCGAAAAAAAGACAGTTATGGAATGAATTTAATCCAATGCATCCAGCAGTCAAAAAGACAGTGATAAGAGAATTTTATTTACGATAGACCCAAAAGAATGGCTGCAAGGTGCTTGAACTGGCTTTAAGCACTAAAAGATTGCATTACTCATCCATTGAGAAAGAAGCCCCTTTAACCCTTCTCTCTCTCTCTCTCTCTCTCTCTCTCTCTCTCTCTCTCTCTCTCTGTGTGTGTGTGTGTGTGTGTGTGTGTCTTCATTCCATATGGTAACTTCAACTGATTTGGTGACATAGCCTCCTTTTATTGCTGGAACATTGCCTAATTTCCATCTTTTGTCTGTGTGTGCAATCTATGGAGCAAGTTTGCTCAGCTTTACAACAAATGCATGGCGTGAAGCAGCAACTGGAGTACTTTCTATCTATTTCTTCAAACTTCCATCTGACATTTTCTAGTTAATTTTTTTCTGCTTTACTCTGTATGTGTGAATATGCATGCTTGCTTGCATGCATATGTGTATGTGTCTGTGGCAGAAAGAGAGAAAGAGGGAGAGAGAGAAAGGACACAGTTGAGCGGCAAAAAAGGAGTCCACCCATGAGGAATGAGATTCCTTCACCAATGAGATATTGCCTCAAGGGACCCAACCACCAAGAAGTTCTGGCTGGATGACATGGACCCTGCACTTTGCTTTTGCATATGGCAGCCATGTTACTCTTTGCCAAACACTTTTCATGTTGACATGACACCCCTCAATTTTTTTCCCCTCTCTGTGTATCTGAAACTTGTTCTATATTCAACATTAATGGCACAGCATGGTTTAAATCCCAAGACAATAATAGATGGTAAAATTTTCACTTTCTATGTCTATCTGAAAACGACAAGTCCTTCACCTCATTCCCCCACATTAATTTCAAAGTTCTGGATGTTAGGTCAAGTATATCTATAGATATGCATCAACGAGTATGCACATCCAAGATGTCAGTTTCAAGTTTTCAACATCACCAAACCTTGGAGTGTAACTTACATCAACAAGAGTCTACCCCTTGAACATGTGTAAATAGTTCGTTATCAACATGACTGCCTTCTTTTCTTGATTTTCCTTACATGATATCTTTATCTGATGTGCATCATCTTCATTCCTCCGTTCAGTTAGCTGGTTCCAAAATTTTCTTGAAGGAGAAAGCGCTCTCTTTCTTGAGAGTCGAGCAAACGTTTCTTTAGGAGTAACAGACCTTATTACACATTATTGTTAGTTGGTTGAAACAGTTCGTGTGATTGAAAACGTCTCGAGGTTTTAAACAACGAGGTTTTTCTCAAGTATAATACGGCGAGCTTGACAAACATGACAAAAATACAATAAATTTTTTTAAAAATCTAAAAACTAAAACTGAGAGAAAAATAAAATAATTGGGAAAGTAATAACACAAACATCACAAGATAAGTAGATTTGCAACAAATAAAAAATAGAAAATAAAAAAAAACTATTTGACATTAAAAAACTGAAGAAAATGAAAAAAGTGAAAAAAAACACATTAAAAACATGTGTTTTCGTTTTTAACGTTTTTTTCAAAATAACGTGTTTTTTAAAGTATTGAACGGCTATTTAATTTATCATGTTTTTTTCATATTTTTTTTTACAAAACACGTGCTGTCTGTGACTATGGATTGAACCATATTCCCATTGCATTCTCAACTTATATTTTAAAATTGAACACATGTTGTGCCACTTTATTACACACATGTACACACAAAAACACTATATATATATATATATATATATATATATATATATATATATATATATATATATATATATATATATATATATATATATGTATGTATGTATGTATATATAATCAAAATGCCATAACATATGAGAAATTGTAACGAGCATTTGGATCAAATGGCTGTCCATCCATTAGCAATCATTTTCTTGACCAAGATAAGTACACCTAATTAAAGTTACAACATACAATTCTTGATTGATCATCAACATTGGGTCATCCTGCAGAAGAAGACGGACAGATTTTTAGCTCTTAAGGACTCACATCACTGCACAACAGATATCAGTTTAACAACAGTTAATTTCCCATGTGCCACATGCCCAATTCTACCGGCAAAATTGGAATAAGTGGTCACTCAGTTTGTGTGCATACCTCAGGTGGGAACATTAAAAATTCTTTTACAGTAATGATAATAAGAAATCATGTGATGTCTATAAGTACTGTTGGTGTTGGAGTAGGAATTATGAACAAAGTAAATAGACAACTTTTTCACCCAAAGTAAATCTTGCCTCCTTTTATATTCTCTCTTTATTAACTTGGGTATATTTCTTACTGCAAATACATGAAAAGAAAAAGATTTATCTGAAGAAGAGAAAGGAACTGCAACAAAATAGAAAGATGCAGATCTTAAGCGGTGCAGTTGGTACATCCTTTTCACTTCAGGGAAGGTGCATGCACTGTCCTTCAGGGAGCTGTAGTTATAGCATTCCTGCCTACTGGGTTTCAGGCAAGGTAGGGGTGTCTATCATTTTTAACAGACACAAGTTAACGACGTGGCTGTTGCGTATAACAAACAAAGCAGTTGTTTGCATTACCCACAGAAATGACCATGAAAATTGTGCCAGTTGTGTCTGCTATATATATATACACACACACACTACAAATTTTGATTTGAACATAAGTACAATCTTTTTTGCATAATTATCTTTATAAAATTTGATAAAATCTAGAATATGAAAAATCTATATTGACACCACCAACAGTAGATGCCGAAATCATGCTCCTTCCTTCGCTAATTGATACCACCAACGTGAATCTAAGCTGGCCATCACCGTCTCCATCTTGTTTTGCATGGTTCACAATCTAGTCCTGTGCTAGGTTCATCCATGTCGACAGCCTTCACAAGAGAAAACAGATGGCATGTCAGGAACAGAAGCAGTCAAGATGGTCTGTTAACTCCTGCTGCAGGTGGACTGCAGAACAGCTGTCAATTGTCAACAATTCAAGCTTGGAGAGTCAGGCGATCTCTTCGTTTGCATCCCTGGGACATGTTCTTGCTGCTGCAACTTTTTGTTGGTGAGTAATATTATTAAAGTCCACCAGAGACTTGAGACTGGGGAGGTCAGAAAGCCATAGGTGTCTTAGTTTCGCGAGGCATTTCCAGTAGCCTCCAAAGGTGATGTCCCCAGTGAAACCTTCCAGTTGCAATTCCTCAAGTCGGGAGTGACACCACACCCACTGCAAATGGATTGGATTCATATCAGCTTGAAAATGGATTCAACATGCATATTGTTGAATTTTGGCAGGTAAAAACAAATCCATTCGCAATAACAGCTTTATGGGGGTTAGGCCTCTTACCTTTATTTAAACAAAATCGCCTATACAGGGAATGGTTAGCATTTTACAAATGCTAATTTTCACAATCAGAAAAACAAAGGGTTGACTAAACCCTCCAGATGAGCAAAAAGAGAAGACCAACTATGAGCAGCTGTTGGTCTGCACAAAATAAATTTCCCCTCTCCGTTAGATGGGCATTATGAACACACCAAATCGACCATAGGGTTCCCTTTTTCCTCCTTCACTCTGTAGTCAAAACCTTCTAAAATTCTGCTGCAAACCGCCCCCACTCTCCTTCCATCAAGGTGTAGATGTAGCTTTAAGAGATTATTATTATCTGTTCACCATATTCTCTGTGGAACCTGAAAATCTGCTCTAGCACCTCTACCACACCCTCCAACATGCCTCCTCTAGGAGCCAGCAATATCCACACTCCTTTAGCTCCATCACCAGCGAATTGATGGTTCCTCCCACTTTATCTTTCAAATTGTTCAGAAAACTGGTTTTCATATCTAGTACCGTTGTCAGATTGAAAACATTTTATACCAATTTCAAATTGAGTTTCAACTATTTTGTAAAATTTTAGAAAATTTGGCAAAAACTTCATCTTTGGTTTATGGTAATTAACCAAGTAGTTTTTGAAAAATCATCAATAAATGTAAGATAATAACGAAAATTGAGTATGAGTTCACTGGGGCTGGTCCTGACACGTCAGTATGCACTAGTTCAAAGGGAGACAAAGCTTATTCAAAGATTCATTGAACGAGAGTCTTTGGACAATTTAGCATGCTTGCAAGTTTCACAAACACCTGAATCATAATTCAAATTTGGTAATAAAATATTCAGGTTGTGTCATGATGGATGAGCAAGTCTCTCATGTCAAAGCTCCCCATCATGACTGATTTGGGTAGTCAAGGAGCATGCATTAATTTTCAGCATATATAAGTCATTTTCTTGAGTTCCCTCACCAATCTTCCTCTTCAAAATACTCTCTTGCAATATAACATGAGTGGAGGACAAAATAACATGGCAATTTAAATCTTTAACGATCTTTGAAACAGAAAAGTTAGTTGAGACATCTCCCATAGAAAGTGCTTTAGGTTTGATACGATTTCTAAGAAAATCCAATTATCCTACTCATAGAACATTCATGAATATTCATTAGCAATAACGACAGATTTTATTCTAGACATCGAAGAATAATTGGTAAGGTTACAGCAATTCATAGGCACATGATCACTAGCTCAGTCGACTATCCAATAATCAGGTGTTAGGGAGACGGGAGCATTACAGATGGGAGGTTATGGTACCAAGTTGCTGCTCGATGCCGCATTGGTGTATAAGATGGCAACATGGATACCGATACACACCAGGGTATTTACTTTCACTTGATTGTTTCCAAGGTAATTTTTTTGCCTCCAAAACTAAAGCACAAGTCACAACACAGAGCCATATTGATTATGGTATCGTCATTTAATTGCCATTTGACATTTTTATTCTTATTTCTTATGCAATAACTATGTAGTAGCTTCAAGGCAAGTTGTATCTCGGTATTTTTCCTTTCGAAGAAGTTAAAAAAAAAGCTACACTATGTTAAGACTGCTCAAGTTTTAAAATATACTTTTAACGCACAGAAGGTTAAGTACTTGATACAGAACTGCATTTTTATGCGAAAAACACTTTCTTAAAGGTTCTTTTTATAGTGCCTCAATTATCTTTCAATCTAAACGTCCTTCAAGTTATTCTTTTTTTTAAATCTTTAACTTTCAATTACTTGAGTTTGTTTATGCGAACATTTAATTAACATGAGATTTTGTACAATATTTGACTTTTCAAAACCTAAAGTCATCTGGATATTGGGTTAATCATGTCTTTGGGAACATGTCATTATCAGTGGGAACTGACGAAACTGTGCTGGGACTCTGTAGAAGCTCACAAGAAGACCAGAGCTGAGATCTGTAATCGAGTGCGAGTAAGGAAGACTAAAGGGTGCCACAAAAGATTTGGTATATCTGTGGCTTCGGCCTATTCTACAAACTAATGCAAAATGAAAGTTTTGAAATGAATTTGATCCAAAGCATCCACCAGTCAAAATCCAAAATTTTGTTAGATGTTGGATTTGAGCATACGGCACACACTCTGGCGAAATCCTGGTGTATGTGTGTGTGTGTTTGTGTCTATGTGCATGTGTACATGTATGGATTTCTCCAACTGTCAAGATGCTCCGGCCTCTCAAACACACAGTCAAATGGGTGCTAGCATCTGCTAATAGTTAGTCGAGTCAAATGATTGCATGTACACGCGAAAATATTGTGTTTGTGCCATGTTTACTGTAAGTGCATACGCTCCACTGCTTCTACACCTCTCTTCTAGTAATCGTTATAGATATGATTTGGATCCAATCAAAATACACGACACATATTAAAACATGTGAATGCAATAAAATTTCAAACTAGATCCAACTCTTATGTCTTTGAATTGGATCCATACATCTTCAAATAGAATTACAGAATGCTGAGATGTAGAAATGTAAGTTTGAAACCATTCTGCCCCACTGCAAAGTCAAAATCTAATGTTATGAGAGTCTTTTATATTTTTATTATTAAAAAATATTTAAATAAGAAAATGACTAACTTAATATATGTTTCTCATCAAATCACTGTTAAGATCATATTTATGTGGTTAGATTGCCCAAAAATGTTTTAATAAATAATTTTAACAGGTCTAGTTTTTGTCTCTTACGCAAGTGGTCTGCTTTTCACTAACTTTCATTATACACACACACACATTTAAAGAGAGAGTGCAGCAGAAGTGCGCTCAGATCTGATTGAAGAATGGATCAATGGTGCAGGTTCACATGAATTGGATCTTAGAAGGGATCCAAAATACAATTAGTTAGGAAGCTCTATTTAAATGGACGGGTAGTTCATTTGGAGTGGGTGAAGATGATAATTAATTGAAAACCCTAAATTTATTTTGCTTTCATTTGTACATGTTTCCTTCTTTTACATTCAATTTGTGCTCTTGTTCCTCGCTAGATTTGTAGTTTTTCTTAGGAAATAGAGCTTATACTTTAGAGAGAAAGAAAGAGAGAGAGAGAGAGAGAGAGAGAGATGTTTTGTTTTGTCAACAAATCATTCTGTTTGTTAACCGTTCCAAAGTTCAGCTGCTGAAGATTTGATCTTCATTGTTCTTTCTAGCTCTGAAAAGTCTATGGTGGCGGTTTAATGGTTCAGTTTTATTCTTTTCCTTGTTTTCTTTTCAATGGAAAACCTGATTAACACTACAAAAAAAAACAATAGTTTTACCAAGGGTGGCATCAATACCTTAGGCCATCTCTATTGCCTTGTGATCTACCTTGCTAACTAGTGTCCTCTTTGCTGCGGAATCGACATACTAATTTTTTGTTGACTCTCATTTCTTTTATTGCTTGCTTGTCACCGCTTGGCCTTCTCTCCCCCACACACTCCCCTCCCCCCACAGCAGCTTTTTCTCCTTTCTCCTTCACCTTCAGTGAACAGTGGTGGCAATTTACTTGGCAGGGTTAGGAAGAGCACAATAATAGTATGTTCAAGAACATTTCAGTGAGTGTCGCTTCAATTGGATGCATTGTGAAGGTAGATGTGCACCTTGCTCTTTGCATTGGCCACGGAATGACTTCTGCCGAGAGGGGGTTGAGGGTCTGCCCTATCACCAAGCCCATTTTTTTCATCAAACATGAGAACACTCATCCAAGAAACTTCATTCCATTCATCACACGCAAGGGTGGAGGGAAGGGGGGCAGGCAGGGAGCCTTGCCCCCTCCCTCCCCTCAGATTTTAAAAACTTTAAAAATTTTATGTAAATCTAAAAAATTTTAGTTTAATATATATAAAAATTTCGAAAATTTCTATTTTTGTATTTCTGCCCCTGTTAAAATTTTGAAACTATAGTTTGCCCCCTGGTACGGCCCCTGATCATACATGGCTCATAACTAGAATGGGGACAACAGTTCCCATTCCAGTGATTCCTAGAAACAAGTTACCAGTTAAAGGTTTGCATAGGATCAAACTATACATAAAAGAAAAGTCTATACATGTAAAATTATTCATGGTATAGACTTTTAATCAACACCACCCTTCTAAGTATCAACTGTGCGTGTTCTCGCCCTTTCACTTTCGCTTCTCATGCTTTATGTTTGTGACCTTATCGACCATGTTTTTTCCTCTCTCATTTGTCTTCGTTGGATTCCTATGCTGCCATCTAAGAAACAAGCAGGGGCGGAGTCAGGAATTTTTCATGAGGGACCGATTTATAGTTTTAAAACAACAGCGAAAATATAATTTTTAAAATTTTTACATCAGATATGTGAATTTTGTAACATTTTTTTTACATGTGAATTTTCATTTTTATTTTTATTTCTTTTAAGGTCTGGATACCTGCTATTGGAGATACAAAAATTGGGGAGGATAAGTTCACCTTGGACTCATTGGAAATTCAGCTATCCTTTGCTTTGAGTTTCGAATAAGTGAACCTAGGGGATGAATCCAATGGAAATTCGAAGATATTCTTTGCGTCAACTTCCACTGGATTTTTTTTTTTTTTTGGCTGCCCTCCTTTATTTCCTTCTCCAATCATCTTGAGACTCTTCATTTCTTTGCCGTCTTGTTCATTGATTCAATTCTCATGCAGAATTTCCTGGAATAATGTTTTGCATTTCTTTCATAAATTTCTTTTCTGTATTTCTTCACTCCTATCAATAGCTTTTGTGATTGCAATCGGATTTGGTGTTCTTTTTTCTGGTTGCAATTGATTTTTAATGCGACCTCGTGAGTTTAAATTGATTGATTATTACAATTGGAAGAAAACAGAGCTGGTCGAGACAGAGGTGATGCATGAAAGCAACTATGTTCTTCCTCCATTCTTCCCGGTCCCAATGTAGAAAAAAAAATCAAAATTAGTATATAAATTCTAGAGATCACAATGCATAAAAGATTGATGAGTTAAAAAACCATTATTTTACTTCTTAAAATGTGTTAAAAAAATGTGACTTTTTTTAACAACAAAAATTGGGTTGAACATACCTATGAGCTTATTGTTCGCACCGCACTTCGATTGATGTGGGCTAGGAAGTTTGCATGCGAAGCAGGACAAATCAAGTTTTGATTGAAAATTGATTTTAAGAGAAAGGGACCCGTCCCTGCCACCATTAACAAGGTAATTGATCCAAGGTCTGAGTTTTATCAAGCTTGACAAGTTTTTTTTTTTTCTACACGCAAGTGTGGGGATTCGATTTCAGACTTTTAAAGTTGAATTTAAACAAATAGTTGGATTTGATTCAGAATAATTCTGTACTTCAAAAATTTTCAATATTGGAAGATCATTCTTGGAATGGAATTTTTGAATTAATCATAGATTTTAGCAACTGAAATTTGATTTGGTCCAAAAATTGGAATTTGGAATTGGAAATTGAGATTGAAGTATTGGATTTTGAATTGAATTGGGGATTGGACATTAACGCTTTGTTTTTGAAACTAGGATCCTAGAATTGAAAATTGAAAGTTTGAGCTAAACTTTAGAATTTCAAAGATAGTTTGGACTTGGGGATTTGAAATTTGACTTGAAAACTCTAGGAAGCCATGGAACTGGAATTCAGATTTGAAGCCAAAATTGAATGTGGAAAAAATGGATTGGATAGTTGAAGGCTAGTTGAAATTTTCGAGAATTGAATCTTTTAGATTGAAATTTTGGGTTTGGAATGGGTGGAACCTGATCGATTTTCCTGAAAACATCTTTGCGTTTAAGATTTTGATATTTGAATCTAGTTTTGGCATTTTGAGAGATTTGACTTTATTTGGTTGGTTTTCATACTGAAATGAGATTAGAAATTTGGAAATTGGGTGTCCAAGTCTAGTTTTATGATAATTTTCTTGATTGGATAAATTTGAATTTTGATTTTCTTTTTTGGAATTTTCTCAAGGTTATGAAATTTTGCTTGAGTAATTTTTGGATTTGTTTGAAAAAAATATGGAATCATTTTGAAATTCATTTTGAAAGTTTGGGTTTTATAATCATGTTGAAAATTTTTTGCTTCTGCATTAAACAAAGCGAGGTGCACAAGTTTTTGTCACAATACGACTTAATCATGGAAGCAACTCTGACTTGATTCACTTAGATTTTAGTGAATATGAGTGGGTGCATTCATGAAGTGAGTGCATGTATGCATGAAATAAACTGCAAGTATATTTATGCTTCGCTCTATTTCTCTCCATGCATAATTAAATTTGATCTCACATAGACATAGGTCCATCTTGGAGGTAGAAAATATAAGACGTTCCCAAGCCCCAACTTGATGTGGAGGACATAAGCTTAGGTTTTGAAATAGGATTTCAAAAATTCATTTGATAGGCTGATTTCAACTCAGTTTTTACTAGATCGTAGGCAAAAGGAATTAATTTGTTTGAAAATTTGGAGAATTTGAGCTTTGACAAATTTTCTCTTTGGGTAGCAATATCACTTTTGCGAAGTCTTTTAGGAAGAAACTTTTTGAAGAAATGATTCTTTAATTTTGATTTTGGAAATAGCTTGATATATATTGATTTTGGAAAATAGCATGATTTTGAAGATGATTGGATTTTTGGAAATAAGTATTCCCAAATGGGTTTTGTAAAAAATTGAATTTCTTTTGTGGTTTCGAACTTGATCAAAGTCTAAGGATTTCTTTTTGAAACCCAACAAGATTAGATATTTTCATTAATTGCTGATTTTCAAAATCACGAGGATTTTTGAAAATTTCACAAGCAAATGGGTTAAAACGGGCTCATTGCAATTGATATATTCCATTTACAATATAAACCACACTCATAAATTGAGTGGATCAGATTCTTGGTGGAATCGATCTGATGAGATAATGAAGTCTGATTCGTTGCTCGTCCAAGGAGTAAGGAAACCATTCAGGCTTCACTCGTCTTTTTTTTTCTTTGCATACATCATTCACATAGACAATGAACAACATTTTCTTCCAAGCCATAGTGGTCTTCTCTTTTCAATTTTGCACAGGTAGGAGGACTCTTTGAAAATTAGATTTTTTTTTATGGAATAAACTCAGCTTGAATATTCAATTTCCCAATTTTTAAAAATAAAACATTTAGTTTGGATTAGTTGTGAGAATCATGATGCACATATGCTTTTAATATGTATATTATCATGGTGACCCATCAGACTGCTTTTAAATGTGCAGGGTAGAACAGGGGAGGCCAGGCTGGGCTTGACTTGAAGGTAGGTAGTAGTTGGACGCCAAGCAAATGATGCCTTGGGCATGGGTTGTTTTGAGCAGGGGTTGCCTTGGGCAGGGGACTGCTTTGAGCTGAGGACTCCTTGGGCAAGAGTTCAACTATCACTACAAAAAACCTAAGCATTACTGGCAGCCACAAAATGTCAGTGAAAATAGAATGCATGTCAGTAATGGTTTAACTGACATTTCATTTTTTTGTTGGTAAAGGGAATGTCGGTAAAAGTCATCATCGATACATTGGACAATGCATCAGTGTATGGTATCACCAGCGCGACCTAAACATAGGTAAACATTGACTACTAACGACGTCCTCTCACATCGATAATAATATATTATTTTCAACATGTTAGTGACCTTCGGTAAAAACACTACCAGCAGCGAGACAGTCCATTGGTAGAATATAACTTTTCACTCATTTAAACAATTTGGTACAAACACTGATGGGTGGCTAAAAAGGCTAAGGACGGGAAACATTCAAACATCCAAAAAACATTCATATGACAACTAATCAAAATAATATTCTATGAATAAATATATCTGTACCTGAATTTGACATGGTCTAAATTTGATGCCAAAATTCAGCCACAGTGCTCTGGAATCCGGTGATGACAAAAATTAGGGTAAAATTGAGGGTTTTGTAGACATTTTGTTTAATTAATATATCAAATTGAAGGTACTAAGATCAACAAATATTTTTCTGAAATTTCACGTTGGCTTACATCCTAAGCCAACTCAAGCGAAGGAAGCCTACACAGCCTGACGATTAAGCCATTCCAAGAGCACTACTATGTGTTTACGGCAGCTGTACAAGCAACTCAAATTGTGTTGCTTCCATTGGCTGGTTGCCACATCCATGCCAAAGCAGTCCTTTGCAACAAGCATCTCTCTGCGGCCCGCACCTTGGCTTAACAGTGACTTTAACCGGTACATTTATAGACATGCCACCCGTGAAACCTCAGCGTGGCTTGCAGTGACAATCATGGAGAGCCATTCCATGATCCACCATGGCCGAAGTATAAACAAGAACACTTGCAAAGTTATCTATGGACACAGTCATCATCTCTTGGCTATGAGGGAACCTTTTATAGGTGAATGACAAGCTCAGCAGTCTGCTCTCACCTAGAAGGGGCAGAGGGGCCCTAGACCGCACTCAAAAAAAAAAAAAGTTTACTTGTAAATTTTAGAAAATTTCACTTGTCCTATATAAGAATTTTGAAAAATGATATTTCGGTCCCTATCAAAATTTAGAAACTTTAATTCAGCTCTCCTCATGAATGTTGATTTTACAACATAAAGATTCCTCATACAATCATGTCAAGAGCTGAGTAATGCGGCACCTGGAGTTCAAAAGCCAACATTTTTGCTGCCGCAGAAACTTGTTTAAACTTTTTTAAAAAATTGAAAAATCTGAACAGTTTTAATCGAATATGAAGATATCCTCAAAAGATGCTGGTAGAAGTGAATTTGGCTTTCTTGAGAATCTTCATTGTTTCGAGTTTGTTGACAGAAAGTAACTAGCTCATATATATAATAAAATCATTGGCTGGTGGATTTGAAGGTATATTTGTATGTATGTTATCTCTTTTGCGACGGTATCTGGCGAGTATGGGAAGAGAGATACTGACAAGGATTTAGCTGAGAATGGTACTCCTCAGGCCAAACCTCCCGTAGCGCTGTTTCTAAAATTGAAAGCCGTGAAGTTTTGGAATGAAGTGGACAAGTTTTTGTCAGCTTCCTATGGAATAACCAAAGCTAAAGGTTTATATATATATATATATATATATGTATATATATATATATATATGGATATATAATTAATGACTCCACCATCTAACCCAGGTCATTCTTTGAAAATAGATAAAGATTGAGAGAAAAACAAACAGAAAAATGTGTTAACTAAAAAATGCTCATCTTTTTTTTTCTTTGTTTTTCTTTTAAATATCTATCATGCTAGATTCAATAGTTTTACTTAAGTGGCTGGGTGACTCTGAAAGCCAGAGTCACCATGACCTTACATGTTGGCAGCTTCAACCACCACTAGCAAGCATACGAGATTGAAGCAATGGTCAAAGCCCCCTCTGAGCATCCTTCATGTGTCTTCACGCCTCCCTCTAGTCAAGGCAATCACTACTTGCCGACTGGCATGATATTCGGCAACCTCGTGATATTGGCAGGCCTTCTACCATGGATTATGCAAGAAGACATGCACCGGTAGGTTGCCCACTCGTTGGGCCTTGAGAAGAAGGCCCATTTTAAGGGGAGTGGGTTGATGTCGTCCCGGCTTCACCTGCATCTATTTATCTACCCTTGAACCAGCTGCAACCTGCCACACTTGACAAGAGCCATCATAGGCGCTTTCAAGGAGGCTGTCTCTTGGTCCAGACCTCAGTATGGGCCTACCCGCCCTTATCAAACCTTGCCTGCATCCACTTATTCTAGCATGTCCGTCTGCCTCACGAAGAAGTTAACCCAGCAGCTCTAGCAGCCAAGAATGAACCGGCCATGCCAGCCCAATGCCAACTCTAGCAACAAGGTTTGGAGAGTAAAGCAGGGAAGGGCATTTTGGTAATTTATTAAAAAGAAATGTCTTCTATAGTCTTTTAAATTTTTTCTGTTTCAATTTTGTCTTTACAAACAGTTTTCTTTTTCTATGTGAATTAAGGGTATTTTAGTCCTTAATCATAATGACACACGAAAATTCATGCACCAGTATGGTGCATATAACCAGATTCGTAAGGCATGCAAAAGGTAGCATCCAAGGCTTGGTTGAAATGTTTTTGTTGTTTCCTATATTTAATGACCAGATCATTTGCCTATGACCGCTAAATATAAGGATAGAAGGGAATGTCCATACAAAGCATAAGATTGCTGGACGAACATAGTGGTTAAGGTCTTGCCACCCAGTGGGTTCTTCGGCCTTCTCTTTTAAGCCATGTTTAGATGGAGGGAACTTAAGGAAATGTTTAGTGGATGGAAGGAACAAGAAAGGAAAGGAATTGAAAGAAAATTGGTACCGAAAGGAAAGAAAATGAGAAGAAAAGTAAAAAAGATTATTATAAAAGCTTGTTTGTATATAAAAGAAAGGAAAAGAGAAGTATTTTATATTAATATGCATGCCATTTCATGTAACATATTTTACTTCTTCTACGCAGGTTTGACGACACCTCCTGATTTCTGCCATTGATACATATAGAGGAAATTTGAATTCTAGAGTATTGGACTTGGTCCCATGTTTTGAATATCATGTATAAATACCATTGGAATATCTAAGATGGACTTCATGTATCAAAAGCCTTGTTAGACTTATTCATACCTATATACTTGTTATTAAAGATAATATCATTCATTTGTATGTTGATCAACCATATGTTCTATATAATACATTGATTGCATCTTTGTTCTGTTATTGATATCGGGCAAGGCTTTTTTGTATTCCTATTTTTCAGGTTGTACATATTATATAAATTTTTACTGACAGGTATGTCACATCAGTAAAAATGTAATTTGGCGTCCATAAAATAACTATTACTGGCAAGAAGTGATCATCAATATTAAATATAAATTCTTGACGGGTATTTCCTTTAGTAAAAAGTGCATTGACGGTAGCCAGTTGTTAGTATATCTGGTGGACTTTAATAATGGCTGTGGGTGTGTGTCAGTAAATCCTCAGCAATACATGATGTTCACGATTGTCAGAATAAGTGTACAACTTACTGACAGATGTAAGCAAGTGTCGTTAAACCCAATGCAATATACTAACAGCAACAGCGGTTAGTATTTAACGACACAATCTACACTGATGGATGTGCATCCATCAATAAAAATATTAATGGTGGTTTTGACCATTTTAATTGACGTTTTTTGTCATCTCAATAATGTTTTTTTTTTTTTTTGGTGATCTAAGCCTTTGGATGCCAACAAATTGGATTTGAACCACATGTATCGTTTCATAATGTCCAATTTCCAATGAAAACTGACCAGCAGTAGGCTCCCACCTTTTATTAAGAACAGAAAAAATTTGGAAACCATACACAAGTTATAAATATCCAGTTTATTGGATACGGTCCATGTACTTGAATTCAAATTCAAATGTAGAAACATTTCAATCTAACTTTTATATTCATAATCTGAATTTTATATGAATTTGACTTTTTAATTACTATCTATATTCAAATCCGACTTCTAAATGAACAACTAATCATTCGAACCGCAGTAATTGACATTTTAAGAATCGACTTCCAGAATAAATGGATATTGGATAGGCATTTATTAAAATTCAATCTAAATTTAAATCAAATGGAATATTTATCTAAAACTGAATCTGAATCTCAATACAATCAGACCAAGTCATTTGTTCAATCCGAAGCCAATGAGATTTTTAATCGGATGACTTTTTTCTTCTAGATCCAACTTTTTGAAGTAGTTGGGTTGCATTCTAGTCGAAATCCAATCCATTGACATCCCTAGATCTCGATATGCTCTTCATTTAATTCGAAGCACTAACTTAATGGCAATTTAGGTCCCGATCTATGGGTTTAGGTGAAGGATCAGACTCGTATGATTCAATGGGGATCGTCCATAATAGGTAGTGCTTGAACTTGTAGTCACGTTAAATCAATTGTGGAGATTCAGTAGCCAACAAGGGTTCTTAGTGACGGCTAAGAGTGGCCGAGATAGAAAGTAGTGACGGCAGCAAATAACTTGTTAGTTGGTAGGGCTGCACACGAGTCACATCGAGTTCGAGTTGGGCTGGATTGAGATTGACTCGAGTCAGAAAACTAAAAGCTCGAGCTCGAACTTAACTCATTTAGCTTGCTTATGCTAAACATGTTTTTTTTTTTTTTAACTCGTTTAGTTAGTACTTGTTCACCATTCTGTCATTATAATCCAACACTCATTATGTAGTCTAACAGAATCAAGTTTAAACGATCGAGTTTTTACATACATGTATTAATTTTAATTAACTTATATATATTTATCAGCTTTATTTGCTTTTTCAAAAATAATTCTTTAATATTTTTTACTAATTTGGCTGAAACACTAAATGGACCGATTCAGTGCTCCATAATAGGTGGCTCAGCTGATTTGGTTCCAAAAGCAATCGTGATAACATTGGGTTAAACAGTTTCAGATACATTTATGATGCTCCTAATTGTTTCTTATATCGTACATGTATTACTAAAATGTCATTAATCATTTTTTGACTTTAACCAAACAATGTTTTTTCGAATGCTGCTTATAACATTATCATGAAAGCTTTGATAAAAATAACTGGAATTGAAACATGATTCATATTTAGGGATACCATTATGTTCAATTTGGATTAGATATCCTACCGAACCATTTCAAAAAAAAAATTAATATCCAATTAAGTAATCGGATTGGATTCAGATTTAAGAAATGATATCCGATCGGATTCGGATATGGATTCAGTTCAACAAATATTGAACCGTTTGAAAAAAAAAATTAATATCCGATTAAGTAATCGGATCGGATTCAGATTTAAGAAATGACATCCGATCGGATTCGGATATGGATTCAGTTCAACAACTACCCTATATCCAATTCTTTTACATTTTGAAAGTCGGTTAAATTCGGTTCAGAATTTGGACTAGGATTCTAATTCAGATATGAATTTTAAAATGGGATACGGATAGCGAAATTGGATTTTGGATTTGGATTCGGATATGACTTTTCCTTGTTTTGTTTGTATTTGAATCTGAATATTTGGATATCTGATAAATGAATAAGTTAAGAGTATATCCAATTTGAATATGAATCGTTGACATCTTTATTCATATTAGTTTAACGCTTACTAAATATTAGGATGTTCAAATATTGTTTAAAATATTTTTTTGTAAACACACATTGTGATACTAGCCATGTTAGAAATTGGTTCAAGTTTTCCTTCGTGGCAATGGTTGTTTCACTTACACCATCCACATTTCAGAGCAAATTCTTTTATATATTTTGTAACTTAAATGATGCTCCTTTGCCCACAAGAAAAAAAATTGAAAAGTTTGAAAGTAACCCAATGAACAAGCAGTGTAATATTCGGTTAAATGCACAAAAAGAGGAAAGAGAGAGAATAACAGATAGGTAAACAAGCGAAGGGCGCAGATGTGATATGAACCTGAAAAGAGGGGCAGCTGTCGATCACTGGACGTTTTTTCTTCATAGCAAGTAGGGCTGCACAACAAGTCAAGCCATCTCGAGCTCAACTCGAACACACTCGTCAAAACACGACTCCAACTCTGCATGTTTATAAACGACTCGATTGAGTTAAATAAATTAAAGAAACGAGTCATACTTAGCATAACCGAGCTCAATGAGTCGAGGTGGAACTCAAGCTTGAGTTTCCTGAGTGGAGCCAATTCGAGCTGGGCTCCTGTGCAGCCCTAGCAAGTCATTGACTGTGGTCACTACTTTCCATCAGTGGAAAAGGGGAGTTGAGATGGACAAAAAGAGAGAGATCCCCCTTTATTCTATTTCAGTACTAAAAGGGAAAGTAGCATCACCAACATTCCTTGTTGCGTGCCTTCTACCTCTCTCTCTCTCTCAAAAATTTTCTCCTTCCATTTTCTCTCTCTCCCTCTGTGTGTCTCTCTCTCTCTGCACACGAAATTGGAAAAAAAGAATGGGAGGAAAAAATTTTCACATACAGAGAGAGAGTTCCTTTCTGTTGACGATAATTCGTGCGTAAGGAATTAAATAGGTTGGATATATCTGATTATCAACCTGATTTTGAATCCATTTAACTGGATCTAGTTAAAAAATGATTCCTTCGTAGCCAAACTAGATCTACTAAAGATCCAACCCGGTTATGTTTATTTTTGGGATCTTATGCTACCAGATCCAAATTCAGCTTTAAAAGATAAAGCCCAAATCAAAATCCAAATGGACACAATTCTGTTAACTCAAATACAAAAGAATTGAATCCAATGCTCCAAACCATTGATGATCGAGTACAAGAAATATGATTTTGAATAAAATTGAAGCAATGCTGCGATGAGATGCCGACGGATTGGATTCGAATCAGATATACCCTTAATCATACCTACTTTTTCAGATATTAACATATTCTGATTCGAATCCAGAATCAGATTTTAATATGAATGAAGAAAAGTCATATCCCAATCTGAATCCAAAGTTCGATTTCACAATCTGAATTCAATTTTTATAGTAATATCTGAATCCGAATTTTGAATTAGATATGGAATATTTATTCAAAACTAAATCCAATCTGAATCAGTTTCCGAACCCAATTAGATATTTATGTACATCCAAGTCCGCATCAGAAATTTATCAGATGTCATTTCCTAAATCCAAATCCGATCTGATTTCTTAGTCAGATATTAATTTTTTTTCATATCCAATTTGTCTCGAATCATTTTAGTTAGATAGCCAATCCAAATCAGATGTATTCACATTGCTATGATGCATCAATGAAGAATTATTTTTCTTTTCCACCGGAAGGAAGGAGAATGCCACTGGGAAACAGTGTTTTTGGCATTTGGTTGGCAACTACGACAGTTGTTTGGGAATTTTGTTGGCCACTGGATCCCGTTGAAGAGCCACGACCACCTTCCACGAGTGACAGAAGTCATTAAAGAAAGCATTGTTTCTGGTGTCGGAACACCGCCAGTGAACAGGGAACAATTTTCACACTATAAAGCTCCTCCACCGTCTTTTTTCTCCCCGCAACTTTGGCCTTCCTTCGGTTCATATCCAAAGCCATGTGCACTATTTCATTTTCTTCTTCTTCTACATTATGTAAGCTCAGCTATCACTGGTCTCCATAGAGCGTGCACCCACAAGGATAATCTAAAGCTTTAAATTTATAGTTAGATTTTCATGGACCTGGGTCTACTTATATGAGGCAGCCCCATGAACTTGGGTGAACTCAACTTACTCCAGATCGAAGTGACCATCTAGGCAGCCAAAAACTCATCAGGATGCTTCTTTGCAGTAAATCAATCCCTCGTCTACAACACTGATGGATCGAACCCTCTTTTCCCCATATTCTATTTTCAAAGCAGAATGAATCACAACTCCTTTTCCCTTCTTTTTTAAGTTGTGATTTTATACCCATTTATTTTTTCCATTAAACTGAATTGATTGATGGCTTTTTTTCTCTTTATTTGAAGGTAAATGATGAAAATGGTGTAAGCAATTGAAGATTCTGAATTCTGGCGAGCTTGAAGGATTATTATGATTCTGTGTTGTTCTATAGAATGACATGGTTCATATTTGCTTTCGTTGAATTTTTTCTACATTTAAGACGTTGATTATTCTTTCTTTTTCCAGAAACTGAACTGAAAGCTTGCTTATTTGCTTTCGTTGATTTTTTTCTACATTTAAGACGTTGATTATTCTTTCTTTTGCCAGAAACTGAACTGAAAGCTTGCTTCTTCATGTTTGTATCGATCGATCTGGTCTTCTTGCTTTTTGGCATCCTTTCATTGTGGCCAGAACTCAACATTCATTTTTGCTGACTTAGAACATCTGGAAGAGGGTTTTTTATTTGACTTCTTAAGCTATTCAGACATTCAAGGGCTGCTTGGTAATTGTAGTTGTTATTTGAATATACTAAAAATCGGGTAAATTCATGAAACATTTTAATAAGTGTTCCATGAATCTTATCCAAATATTTACAATATATTCATGAAACAGTTGCAAATTGTTTCCTTTGCAATTCAGCAATTCAAGTCTACAGCAATTTATGAAGTTCCTCTTCTCATGTATCTATGGTTGGTTAGATTTTCTAAATAAAATTACATGTATAAGATTTCTTTTCTATCTGATAGAGGGTGTAACACACTAAATTTAAAAGCGAAAAGATCTTTGAAAATGTTGATAATGATAAAGAATTTACTTTTCACTATTTCTTCATGTTTATCTATAATGAGTTGCAAAACAAAAAGGTACTAGTTTTGTAAAATTTGAAGCTGGGATTGGTTGTAGGGAGATGCTATTGTCACTCGTTTATAAAGAGAACTTGGATACTGGCCTCCTTTTATATTCTTAATTAAATTACATCCTTGTTATATTAGATTTTTCCATCGATTCTCTTGTGGATAGGAATCACAAACTTTTTTTGACCATATAAACAACAGCCACCATATTTTTTCTCCAATAAATTCTGGATGAAAGAGGTCAAATTGTAGTTTCAAGATTTTAGCAGGAGAAGAAATATGATTTTTGAAAATTTTTTATATAGGATAAATCATTTTTTAAAATTTACGTTTTTTTTTAGGAGGGGGCTGCCGCCCTTGCTAGCCCCCTAGCTCCGCCCCTACTGTTCATAGAATCTATTCTATTTGTCACTGCAGATTGAAATGAATAGCTCTGCATGTTTAAGGAATAAATGCCATTGAAAAGCATTAGTGACACAAATTTAATATACTAATCCATGACAACTATAAAACACCACTACTGACCATTCAGTGAGACACACCACATGCCATCTATATTTGATGGCAGATCAAAAGTGCCACTAAAGACTTTACAACGTCACATATTTATATGTCATCATTGATATTGTATACAACCCAAGAATACCACAATAGACCTTTCACTACTTCCAGCAATAGTGTGCATATGTCAGTGCATCTACCTAAAAGCTGGCAAATATTTAGACCGCTTGGGTAAAGGATTAAAGCTGGGTCCATTAAAGTTAATTACTAAAATATTATTTTATCAATCTAACCTTGTAGATATGATCTTAAGAATGATTTTTTGAGAAATATATATTAAGTTGATCATTTTTTATATTAATAACGTGTTGTTCAAATAAACGGCTCTTATAACATAAAAAGTTTGTTTGTAGAAAGTTCAAATTTTGTATAAAGTTAACTTTAACTAAAACATGTTTTACCTTAAATTAAATTAGTATTTAGAAACAGATGGGGGAGGTTCACATTTTTTTAATACCCGTTTTATCGCTAATTTAACCAGTCTAGCTTCTATCCCTTAATGCGCGGCCGGTATGTGGATGACCCACTTACTTCTCTTTTTCTTTTTTTCTTTTTTCTTTAATGACAGTCAATAGTGTCGCCATGGTCTAGCATCGTGTGGGATAGAAGATGCCTCCCCCTGCCTCTGTGAGAAGGGCAAAGCTGTCGCGCCTTGCCATCGTTGTCACAGCCCAACCTCACCGGCAGAGTATCCGCCCGCCGTTGAGGGTATGGCAGGTTGTTGCTTCCTCAGGGTGGTGACTTCCCCTGCCCTACCTTCACTGGCAGCCAGCAAGGCACACATCTTGGGGTACACAACAGCATCCATTGCCTCAATTTTTTGTTTAATGAAGAAATAGTAAAACAAAGGGAGGGAGGTCACCTGCTCCCTCACCACTGAAAGCCTATCGAGGCCTTTCCATCACCGGCAGGTCCACTGGACACAAAAGGCAGCAGCAGGCACTGAAGGGGCCAAAAATTTTTGGATATGGAGCACTATTATAGAAATTCTCATTTCTAAAGGGGCAGAACATATATAAATAAGTAAATAATTGTAAGAAATCTATGTAAAAATATGTAAAAATAAATAAAAATTTTATTGGTGGCATGGACAACTGCCCACGCCAGCCTATATGTGGCTATGCTACTGGCGGCAGCTGCAGGCAGCAAGGGGTGAGGGTTGGTTTCTCCCTTCCTGCTGATGGGGAAGGTGGCAACCTCCCCTTTCGATATTTTACGAGTATCCTTTTGTGTATATATATATATATATATAGACTTTAGATTTTCAAAATCACTAAGAATTCGATCCAACATGATGGACCGCTTAAAAAAAAAAGTATCAAGTAACACTTTTTTCTCTTTATTTTTCTCTCAATCATTTGTCTCCTATATATATATATATATAAGAGAAATTGTTAATTCAAAAAACATTGCAGCTTTATTATTCAAGTAATCTATTTACACAATTAAGTGAAATCTAAAGACATGGATAAACTGAAAAAAAAACAAGAGGAGCGGGGGGGGCAGTTGCCTCCCCCAAGTGGCGGAAGGTCACCTTCTGGGCAAGGGAGGAGCTAGAAATTTTTTTTTGAATGAGGCAGAATTAATGTTTCCAAATTTTGAGCGGGCCAAAATACCATTTTTCAAAATTTTTATATAAAACAAGTCAAATTTTCTAAAATTTACATGTAAGTTATGTTTTTTTTTTAGGTGGAGCTAGAGCCCATAGGAGCCCCCTTGGCTCTGCCCCTATGTAGGTGACAGCTTCCCCTCCCTCCCTTTTTTTTGGTGAAAAAAATATGATATGCAGTCTCCCTCATAGTAGCAGAGGCGACCTTTGATCGAGGTTGCCTCCTCCCCCTCCTCAAACAAGGCGACACCTCCACATGTAGCAGCAAGCTTCGGTTTCGTTTACATTCTTTATTTAAAAAAAAAAAGCCTCCACATGCAGCAGCAAGCTTCAGTTTGGTTTACATTCTTTATTTAAAAAAAAAGCATGAATAGTTGAAAACAGTGGAACAATTTCAAATGCAAATCGGCTGGGGTGTAGGCACCCTCCCTTTTAATACTAAAAAAAACAAATGACTGAAGATGTCATAAAGAAACCAAAAGAACATAAGGAAACCCTCAAGGTAGCCTGCAGAAGGCAACAAGGATCCAAAACAAAGAAAAGAAAAGCTTTTAAGACCACTACCTTATAGAATTTTCTGGAATGGGGAAAAGAAGCACATCAGTCACCTCAATACTAGGATTGTAACCCCTGAAACGACCTTTCTTTCCAAACCCCATCCAGAAATGCTCACATACCTTCTATTCTACCATGGCCAACTGTCTTTTTCCCCTTTCTCCTTATCCCCTGTTCTCTAGAGCACATAACAATAGCCTGCAATCCATTACGATAAAAACATATGGATTCTACCACCATATCGACATTGGATGGCACTTTCCCTGGATCTGATAGAACACCTCACGGAAACCACAGTCCCATCTATCTTTTATGCTTTTGAATCTACCCTGCATTTTCAACATAAACCTTTCCATAGATTATAAAATTTATATCTTCTATCTCTTTCAGAATTAGTGTGCACTTAGTTATCTGTTTCCAAATCATCCAGATGATCATCGGGAAAAGGAGACACCAGCATTTATTTATCCAACTGCTGCCAAAATGTTTCATTCTCCACCAATCGTACTCTTTCTTTATCGAACTAAAAGAAGGAACAAAGATATTAAATTTTCCTCCCACATATTTCTTCACATATGAAGAAAGCTCGCAACATCCAAACAGATAAAAAGGAGACTCTTCCCTTTTTTTACAAAGGACACATCTTGTTTCCCTAAGCCTGAATCTATTTTTGCTGACTTCGCTTTTGCTTACTATGTCTTTGGTTATACTTTTCTTTACCTGTGAAGGAGCACCCACCCACCGGTCCCAAGTGCATATAAGGGATTCTGTGTTTTGGGTGGTTGGCATTTGAATACTATAAGAGGCCCCAGCCATCCTATGTAAGTAAAGTTGTAATTTCTTTCCAAACAGCCTTGCTTACATTGCTCTTGCGATCAATGTAATTTATGCCCATTGCAAGAGCATCCCTCAAATTTCCTTGCGATCTTTGATTTCCTTGCACCCGCGTTATTCTCAAGTCTTCCACAAACTCTTGAGTCCTTTAGGCTTACGGCGAAGGTGCTATGACCGGGCCACACGAGCCGAAGAAAGTCAGCTCGTGACAACTGGTATCAGAGCCAGTTTGATCATCTGGCGTGGTGGGGTGTGAGGAGCTAAGTCGGTGTCGAGCTATCCAACAATTGGCTGCTATCTGTGGCATCATGGCTGCTGATGAACACAATTCTGTAGTGGAGGGAGTACAGACTCGTCAACAAAAGAAAACGAGTGTGACCAACGAAGGAATGGAAGCACGACTGGTTGCGATCGAGACAACCATTGCCTCCTTAAGTCATTCCATGACCGAAGCTGCGTGGAGCTTCGAAGAGTACAATGTTGGACAAATCAGAAAATGGACCAGGCGAACTCTCTGTTAGGAGAAGTTTTATCCTGTTTAGCTGCGATGGAGGATGAGACGGAAGTCCTCAGAATGCGAAATAGGACCCTGGAGAATCGGCTTCCCAGAGGTGACAAAAGAGGTACAGCAATGTTCAAAATGCTAAGGAATTTAAGAACTTTCTCTATCATCTCAAAAAATACCTCAAGGTGAACCAGATCCGTGATGACGAAATGAAGATCACAACTGCCTCAATGTTTCTGACGGATGACGCCATGCTGTGGTGGTGGAGGCAGGAGAGTGATGTCAAAAGCGGCATCTGCACTATTGACACTTGGGAGGAATTCAAGCATGAGATGCGTGAGTATTTCCTGCCCAAAGACATAGAATATCTTGTAAGATGGTGATTGATGGAACTCAAGCAGATCAGATCGATCCATGACTATGTTCAAGCAATCACAACGAAGATGCTTGAAATTTCAAGAATGTCTGACGAGGATCGACTCTTCCATTTCATGAATGGATTACAATCATGGGTGGAGCAAGAACTCCGGCGACAAGACCCAAAAGACTTGAGTAGCGCCCTTGCAGTGGCTGAAAGCTTGGTAGATACCTTAAGGTGGCTGAAGTTTGAATACAAGCCCTACAACTCCAATAAGGGTGCAAACAGCAACCACAACAGTGGTGGGAACAATCGGAGAACTGGACAAGTAGAAAAGGGGAACACTAATGCAACGGTCTCAGAAGAACAATGGTGAAAATGCGTGAGATGGCAACACTTATAGGCCTTTCCGGCCACCACAAGGATTGAAGTGTTGGCACTACAGTGGGAATCACTTTGCTTCAAAATGCCCGAATGTCGGAAGCCACAAGGCCAGCACTTCCAAACAATCTGATTTTTCTATGTAGGGTCAAGAAGAGGAAGCTCTGCATATGGGAGCACTCCAAATCCTCAGTGCTTTGAAGGAGACCCTGAAGGTGACAACGACGACAGCTACATGACTCATGTACTTGGACATCTTGGTGAAGGGGAAGTCCATGACAACGATGGTGGACGCTGGTGCAACACACAACTTTGTCTCGGAAGAGGAGGCGAAGAGATTGGGCTTTGCCCTAGAGATGGGGGAGTTACACATGAAGGTGGTGAACTCAGAGGTGAAGCCCAACTGTGGAGTGGTCCGGGATGTGGTAGTGAAGATTGAGAGCTGGTCTGGAAAAGCCAACTTCTCGGTGGCACCGATGGATGATTTGAAGATGATCCTAGGCATGGAGTTTCTCAGTTTGGCAAAGATAATCCCGATGCCGCATCTGCATGCCATCGGTAATCTTGATGAGAAGTTATCTTGGTGGCGAACAAGGAAGTGGCAGAAGACTCCCTTGATTCGGTCCTAGAGGCGCTTGTGCCTGTCTTGGAACTCCCCAGACGACTGCCACTACGATGTGAAGTGGATCATGCTATTGAATTGGTCCTAGGCGCAAAACCACCTGCAATGGTGCCTTACCAGATGAGTCCCACGGAGTTGAAGGAATTGTGACGTCAACTAGATGAAATGTTGGCGGGAGGAATCATCAGGCCCTCCAAGTCTCTTTATGAAACACCTGTGTTGTTTCAGCTGAAACACGATGGCTCAAAGAGATGTGTGTCGACTATCCTACATTGAACAAGGTAACAATCAAGAACAAGTATCTGTCCTCATTGTTGACCTATTCGATCAGTTGGGAAATGCACGAATCTTTTCAAAGTTGGATCTTTGATCGGCTATCGAGCTATTGGCAAGTCAGAATAGTAGAAGGGGATGAACCAAAGACTATTGTGTCACCCGCTATGGTGCTTATAAATCCTTAGTTATGCCATTCAGGTTGACATGCGCCAGCAACATTCTCAACACTAATGAACAAGATCTTCTGCCCATACATTGACAAGTTCGTGGTAGTCTATCTTGATGACATCATGGTCGTTAGCTGCAGCATGCAGGAGCATGTCAGTCATCTACAGACGGTGTTCGGAGTATTAAAGGAGAATGATCTCTATGTGAAAAAGGAGAAGTGTCTCTTTGGTCAACAGGAGATCAGTTTTCTTAGCCAACTACAGTACCAGAGTTGCGGTCCTTCCTCGGATTGACCAACTATTACATATGGTTCATCGAGGGGTATTCTCTGATTGTTGCACCTGTCATTGACTTGCTCAAGAAGAACACCACTTGGGCTTGGACGCAGTCTGCCCAAGATACCTTTGAAGAATTGAAGAGAGCACTTGTCAGAGAGGCTGTGCATAAGTTGCCTGACCACTTGAAACCTTTTGAAGTACACACTGATGCTTTCGATTTTGCCATTGGCGGTGTATTGATGCAAGAGGGGCATCCAATCGCTTATGAGAGCCAAAAGTTGATGGAAGCAGAGACGCGCTATACTGTGCACAAAAGAGAAATAAGTACAATCGTGCACTACCTTCGTATATGGAGACACTATTTGTTGGGAGTGCAGTCGTGAAGACTGATAATCTATCCACAAGCTACTTATAGATGCAGAAGAAGTTCTCTCCCAAGCAGGCTCGTTGGCAATAATTCCTGGCCGAGTTTGACTTCGTGTTGGAATACAAGTGGGGGTAGACACACTGAGTCGCAAGGCAAAGCTTGCGGCCACGTGAATAGGGGCTTCTGAAGTGCAACTAGAGGGGTGACCTTCTAGAACATATTCAAGAAGGCATGCAGCAAGACTCTACGGTGAAGCATCTAGTAGCCCTGGCTAAGATGGGCAAGACCTGGAGATTTTGGTTGTGAATGGACTCCTTCTCCCTCGAGGTGGATGAGTATTTGTGCCGAGCTGGGGAAATCTTCGGTGAGAACTATTGAAGGACTGCCATGATACTTTTTGGGCAGGCCATCCTGGCCAGGAGCGAACCTTGGCCTTACTTGAACGTGGCTACTATTGGCCACAAATGTAGGATGATGTGGAGACTTATGTGAAGGCGTGCCTCATCTGTCATCAAGACAAGGGAGTCAATTATAAGACTGCCGGCTCATTGGAACCTCTTCATATTCCGAAGCGTCTGCGGAAAGTCTATCCGTGGACTTCAATGTTGGTCTCTCAAAGGTCGATAGACTCAGCTATATCTTGATGGTTGAGGATTGATTCTTCAAGTATGCAACATTCATGCCAACCTCAAAGGAGTGCCCTACAAAGAGCATAGAAAAGTTGTTCCTGAAGAATATAGTGAAGTATTGGGGTGTGCCGAAAAGCATTGTTAGCTATCTTGACGCCCAGCTACACAGGCAAGTTTTGACTGCTGGGCTTGGACTTATTGTTTTCAACAAGCTTCCACCCACAAACTGATGGCTAGACTGATTGCTAGGCACTTTGTGTGCACAAATCAGAAAAATTGGGTGAAATTACTTGATGTAGCCCAATTCTGCTACAACTTACGAAAGAGCAGTCTTCGGGGCACAGTCCATTCGAGATAGCCACTGATCAACAGTCGTTGATGCCGCACACTCTCGTTGCTCAAGAAAAGGGAAGGCCATCTTCGCTTTTCAGTTTGTCAGAAACTGGCAGGAGCAGACGGAGCTAACCAAGGTGTTCTTGCACAAGGCAGCCAAGAAGATGAAGAAATGGGCCACAAAATGCTTCATCTATAGAGTTTAGAGTTGGAGATCATGTCCAGATCATGTCGTCGTAAAGCTGTACCCAGATCATACAGGAATCTTTCGTGAAGAACACGTGTCCTGATACGAAAGTACGAACGACTATTCATCATGATCAAGAAGATCAGCAAGCTAGCGTACAAGTTAAACTTACCACTAGACTTCAAAGTACATCCAGTGTTCCATGTCTGCAACTTGAAGCCCTTCCATGCTGATGAAGAAGACCCAAGAGGAGCATGCCACAGTGGGAGCCGATCCTCTAAAGAACACCATCATCAACAAAGCGAGTGGCGGATCGACGAATGGAGCGGATTCTTCAGCAGAAAATCAACACCTTGGAGAGGCGAAGAAGTACTTAGTCAAGTGGGCAGACGGGGAGTAGCCGACATGGGAGTATGCCTTTCGACTGAAGAAACAACATCCAGAAGAAGTCCTGGAGTACCATGCAACAGTTGGCACCGAGGGCGACGCATGATTTGGAGGGGAGATGTTGTTCGCTAAGTCTGAATCTATTTTTGCTTACTTTGCTTTTGCTTACTATATCTTTGATTATGCTTTTGTTTACCAGTAACGGAGCACCCTCCCACGGTCCCAAGTACATATAAGGGATTTTGTATTTTGGGTGGTCGGCATTTGAATCTTGTAAGAGGCCTAGGCCATCCTATGTAAGTAAGGCTGTGAGTTCTTTCCAAACGTATTTGCTTACATCGCTCTTGTGATCAATGCAATTTATTCTCATTGTAAGAGCATCCCTCAAATTTCCTTGCGATCTTTAATTTCCTTGTGCCCATGTTATTCTCAAGTACTCTGCAAACTCTTGAGTCCTTTAGGCTTACGACGAAGATGCTATCGCTGGGCCGCACGGGCCGAAGAAAGTCAGCCTGTGACACATCTATTGGCTATAGATATTCCAAATGTTTGATTCCTTCTTCCATGAAAAATCTCCTTTCTAAAGTCAGAAAACAACACCATTTCGGAGCATCCCTCAAATTTCCTTGCGATCTTTAATTTCCTTGTGCCCATGTTATTCTCAAGTACTCTGCAAACTCTTGAGTCCTTTAGGCTTACGACGAAGGTGCTATCGCCGGGCCGCACGGGCCGAAGAAAGTCAGCCTGTGACACATCTATTGGCTAAAGATATTCCAAATGTTTGATTCCTTCTTCCATGAAAAATCTCCTTTCTAAAGTCAGAAAACAACACCATTTCGCATGAGGAATTGCTTTACAACACTATAGCAACTTTCTCCATTCTAAAATTGGTCTCTTCTTTTTAATGTCCTCATAAAAAGTCCATAATCTGCATTACTTTCATAATTTTAGGACCCCTAAGAGATTATCTTTGTAGTAGAGAGTCTTGACATCTCAACCATTCCCTTAATCTAGATCGATCTAGGAGCGGCTAAGTCTCTATTTCGATAAGTCAAAAGCATATCAGGCACAGACCATTTCAAGAAATGATCAGGTCGTCTACTTCTTCCTGATCTGCTTGTAGAAGACAAAAGTCCTCAACCCAAGTTGTAGGGTTGTCAATATATCCGATTTGAATCGGATATTCGACCGATCCGATCCGAAAAAATCAGATATGGATAAAAATTTAATATCCGATTAAGAAATCGGATCGGATTCAGATTTAATAAATGACATCCGATCGGATTCGGATTTGGATATACATAAATATCGGATCGGATTTGGATTTGGATCGGATTCATTTTCGTACAAATATCATCTATCTAATACTTGAAAAATGGAAAAATCCAGTTCAAAATTTGGATTCGGATTCAGATATAATATAAAAATCGGATTCGGATCAGATTCAGATTAGATTCAGATTGTAAAATCGGATTTCGGATTCGGATATGACTTCGCTTTATTCGAATTCAAATCCGAATATATGAATATCCGAAAAAGCATATATGATTAAAAATGTATCCGATCTGAATCCGATCCGTTGACATCCCTACCCAGTTGCCCAACCAAAACTTAGTCTACCTGCCATCCCTAGATCCCATTGAATTTGATGACCAACTGCCTGTGAGCTATCCAGGACACCTTTCCAAATCAATGACATATTTGAAATTTTTCTACAAGTCCAAAGACTGTCACAATCCAAATATTTCTTTACATAAGCACACCATAAAGAGGTTGCTAAGATAAAATTTTTAGCAGGATATAGAAGAAGATCAGAATTAAATGTCCATAGATTGACAAAACCTGCTCCTCCTTCTTTCAGATGACCACACAATTGATGCCAGCTGATAGCATGAAGTGTCTTACTTCCTTCTTGCTCTCCCCAAAAAAAACATGCACATTTTCTTGAGATATCTCGTACAACAGAATTATGAACCTTAAAGCATCTCATCCAAAATCCTATAACACTTTCAGTAACATGCATGATTAAACATGCTTTACCCTAGAAAGAAAGTAATCTACTTTTCCATAGCGCCAGTTTCTTCAAGATCTTCTCACTTAAGGGGTCACAATTTTGAACAAGGAGAGAGACCGTAAACAGTGGGAACCCTAAATAGGAGACAGGCAAGGGCACCGCTTCAAGCCCAAAATATGCTCAAACTCAACAAACATTAAAACCTCCACATGAAAAGCAACAAAACAGGAATTTGAGCGGTTTACTGCAGGAATTTGAGTGGTTTTTTTCCAAACCTGCATTTACCACAAAATCAGCAAACACTTCTTTGGTTGCTAGAATAGAATCTTTTTCAGCAGTTGAACACAATCACAACATTATGTCATCGGCAAAGAAGGAAGCAAGGTAGATTAAATTGTATCCAATAACTCTCGGCACTTTCAAAGCTCCTCAATATTTTTCCCATTGAAGTTTCCTCGAAAGAATCTCCATCAGAAAAATAAACATAAAAGGAGAAATGGGATCACCTTGTCGAAGTCCACGCTAGGCATTAAAAACATCACGTCCTTACCATTTACCACAATTACATATGAAGGTGTCGTCACGCATAAAAGAACACCATTAACCCAATGCTTTGAAAAATTTAAACGAAAGAGAGAAAAATTGAAAAATCATTGAAAAATACTTGGAATTTGCATAAAAAATGTTGTTAAATTCAAAAAATTCAAATTTTGAGTTTTTGCTCCAAAACTCACTATAAATATCTCCACAATCTTCTCTTTTGGGCATGAGGTAATTCTCTTTTGGGCATGAGGTAACCCTTGGGGAACGTCTAGTACTTTCTTACTTGTAACCTTGAGTCTCTCTCTCTCTCTCTCTTTGATTTGTCACTTAAAGTCTCTCTTTCTCTTTCTTTTATTAACCTCTCTCTCTCTCTTCAACTTATCTCTCTTTCAAATATCCCTCTCTTTGATTCCTCTCTTAAATTCTTTTTTTCTCTATTTTATTATACAGCTCTGTTCAAATCACTTTTTCTCTTGCTTTTATTATGACCTTTTTCTATCTCCCTCTCTTCGGTTTCTCTATTAATTTTTTCTCTTCTGTTAATATTTCTCTCTTTGATCTTTTTCTCTCCCTTTCCCCTCGTTGGAATTTTCTCTTAAAATCTTTCCTTTTCTCTTTTTTATTAATCTGTGCATCTCTTCAAATTTCTCCCTCAAATTCTATTTTTCTATTGTTTTTATTAATCTCCCTCTCTTTGTCTTAGATTTATCTATTTTTTTAAACTCTCTCTCTTCCCATCTCTCTCTTTGATTTCTCTCATTAAATCTGTTTTTCTCTCTTTTATTAATATCTCTCTAACTCTCTTCCATTTCTCTCTTAAAATCTCTACACCTCTCTCCAACTCCCTTAGATTTTTCTCTCTTTTATTAACCTCTCTCTCTCTTTCTCTTATTAGTCACACTCTCTCTACAATTTGTCTATTTCTCTCTCTTTGATCTCTCTCTTATTAGTCACACTCTCTCTACAATTTGTCTATTTCTCTCTCTTTGATCTCTCTCTTAAAATCTCTCTTCCTTTTTCTCTTTCTTTGTCTTTGATTTCTCTTTGTTGCTCTGTTTGATTTCTTCTTAAGCTCTCTCGCCCTGTCTTTTTAAAATCTCTATCTCTTTCTCACTCGCGCCCTTTCTTTCTCTATCTCTCAAAGTCATAAGTTTTAAATTCCTATTATCCTTTGTCTAAAATCTAGTTATTCTTAAGAGCCACACAACTTTCCAAGTAACACAACCAGCATTTTCCACATCCAGCCAACAAATCGAAGAAAGAGAGAGTGAAAGATTAATAAAGAGAAAAAAAAGAGATTTGCTTTAATAATCAGATACCATAAATTTGATAAAACAAGATTGTAAGTTCAAGAAATAATTTGAGAAATTTACAAAAGACTTCATTTTTTATATAGGCTGGAAATTGAACTAGGGATCAGTGAAGAGCTTAGAGTAAGTCTCCAAAGTTCCTTAGAGGCTTATTTCGAAAGACTACTGAAAATTTCTTAAAATTATCAATATATACATATAAGGAAAAATTTATATATATGTGTGTGTTTATCTTTGGGATTATGAGAATATCTCTCTTCCATCATTGAGTATGGGAGGAAGCGCCTATTCTAGAAGAAGTTGATGAAAGTAACGCTTCTCGTGCCTTTTTGTGCTTCAATTTAATCGAGGATCTGCATATTAAGGAAATTTATTCTTTTGAGACTACTAATAGGATGGAAACAGGTATATATTAATGCCCTGTTTTGATGGAGGGAAAGTAAAGGAAAGAACAATCAATCCTTTGTTTGGTTGATTAATTAAAAAAGAAAGAAAATGAAAGGAAAATAAAAAGTTTGTTTGGTTGCAAAGGTAGAGAAAGGAAAGGGAGGGAAATGAAAGAGATCTCTAATGTAAATCCAATCCTTCCATAATTGGAAGGAAAGGAAAAACCTATCCCTTTCTACTGTGTATACCCTTTCCACCAGCCCTCAGAAGAGACATCAACCGACTTTGCGTGTCTCTTTCTCTCCCTTCCACCACTGCTTGAGTCTTAGATGGTATTTACAATGGCCCTTTACCAAAATCAAGTTTTTGTCATTTTTATGTCATCTAATTAGTGCACCTGAAAATGACGTTTTGTTCCACTCATAAAATTTTTATCATATTTATTACTACAGAATGAAATGTCAAGTGTAAGTATGGTTCCTTTTTATTGAATCAGGAAATCAAATTAAAAATATTTTTATTTGAATGATAAATTTTTGAATGTTAGGGGTATTATTCTAAAGTATTATAAATTCTATCTTTTTCTTTTCTTTATGTAGTACAAACAAACATGATTTTAGCAATTCATTCTTTTCTATCAAAAGAAGCTTTATAATCATATCTTTCCCATTCCCTCCCTTCCCATTCCCATTCCCTCCCTTTCCTTTTCATTCCCTTCTTTCCTATTCCCATTCCCTTCCTTTTCCATTCCCATTCCTTCCCTTTCCTTTCCATTGATTTTCATTCCTCCCTTTCCTTCCCTTTCCCTCCATCCAAACAAAGCGTAAGAAAATGATGATTAAAAGGTGGTTAAAGATGTAGTTTAACAACAAAAGAGAGAGAAATAAATATTTTAAGATGAAAATCAAAGAGAGAGAGAGATCAATAAAAGAGAAAAAATTAAGAGAGAAATCAAAGAGAAAGAAAGAGTTATCGAAGTGAGAGAGATTAACAAAAGACAGAAAAAATAGCCTAAGAGAGAAATCAGAGTGAGAGAGAGAGAGAGAGAGAGAGATAAATTGAGGAGATAAAGAGGGAGCAGAAAGACTAATAAAAGCAAGAGAATGATAATTTAAACGAAAAATTAAAGAGAGAGAGAGTGGAATATAGATTTCAAGAGAGAAATCAGAAAGAGATTAATAAAAGAGAGAAAGAAAGATTCCAAGAAAGAAATTGAAGAGAAAGATATCAATAAAACAGAGAAAAAGAGATATTTTCAGAGAAATGAAAAAGTGAGAGAAGAGAGTGAAAAAGAAGAGAGAGAGAGAGAAATAAAAAAGAGAAAGAGAGGTTAATAAAAGAGAAAGAATGATTTAAGAGAAATCAAATAAAGAAAGAGAAAAGGAGAGAGAAATAAAAAAGAGAGGGATAAAAATTAATAAAAGAGAGAGAAAAATGGATTTTAAGAAAGACATCAAAGAAAGATACGTGTTTGTGTGTGTGTGTGTATATATATATATAAATGAAAAAGAGATTTTAAGAGAGAAATCAAAGAGAGAAGAAGAGAGAAATCTAAGAGAGAGTGGTGCGGCTATAAGTCCACCTAGGACCTACCTAGCCCATGTCTTCTGTTGAGGGCTGTCAACCGCAGAAGGGTCCCTCGAAGAGTGGGTAGCAAGGCAGCCTAGGGGAAGAACTAGTAGGTGTGGCGGCATCGAACGCTTGCCAACTAGACCTGGCCATGGATGGGCTCTGACCATGTACCTGTAGCGATTGTGACTGCGCCCTAGGCTGGCCTTAGCTGGTTTGTTCAATGCTGGTCAGGCTCTTTGACAGGGCATGCCAGTATCAAGTATCAAGACTCTGGCCTGGTGTGCGGAGGAGGACGACAGGCCACGATGATGCAGACGGGGAGAGCTTGACATAGGATGGATCAACTGGTCTGGGGCACCAGCTCGTCAAGGGCAGGTGGCCTAGCCATGCCTAGTACGAGCCGGGCATGGCCGGATCAAAGTCTTTGACTAGACAGCCTGTTGGCCGAGGCCTCAGCCTACCAGCAAGGGGCCGGTGGTAGTGGGCAAGTTGCTGGCATCAAGTGGCTGGCAGTAGATTACCTTAGCCACGACTGATGGTTGTTAGGCCTGGTGGAAGCTAAAGGAGGGCCCATAAGAGGATGGTATAGAGAGAGAGAGAGAAAGAGGAGGGTGGGGAGGTAGTGGCCGGTAAGCATAGGGCCAATGTGCCAAGTAGCAACCAACTTACTACTTGCTGTTGACTTCTCGTTCACTGGCGGTTGAACTTGTCTTCTCCAATGGGTTCCAGCAGAAGGTCTTCCTCAGAAGACGAGGCTACTACTGGTAATGGACTGTGGCTGTTGAGCAGGCATGGCTTGGGTGAGGACTGATGTGCACTGCAGAGGAGCTTGCAGTGGTCGGTGGTAAGGAAATAGACAAACAATGACTGCCATTTTTCAGAGGCCGGTGGTAGAGTCCAACTTTGGGTGTAAATCATGATGAAAGGATTTCAGCGCATATATATATATATATATATATATATATATATATATATATATATATATAGAGAGAGAGAGAGAGAGAGAGATAAATACAGATGAGATAACAAATAAGTATGAGGTAATGTGTATGAGATAACAAATAGTTGTAAGATAATAACAAATGTATAAGATAATGTTAAACATAAGTATGAGATAGCAAAAGATTTATGAGATAATGGGATAACATTGAATATAAGTATGAGATAATAAAATAGTTATGAGATAACACTATGAGCGGGACAAAAAAACGAAGACGCTTTTTATCATTAGAGGGGTACATCGGTCATAATGATATGTATATATGGACTTACAAATTTTATCTTTATCAAATCCCCAAATCTTCTTTTGATATTTTCTTTTTTGTTTCTATAAAAAAGTTCCCTTTTCTATTAACATAGGCGTTTTTTCTTATTACTAAAATGACACATGAAAATTCATTCTCTGGGCAACGTATATAAGCAGTTCCAGTGTCGAAGGTGGACAAGTGGGAGAGAGAGAGAGAGAGACATGGGTGTTGGCTTACCTAGTGATGGTCGACCGATACAAAAGCAAAATTGAGAGCAATGGCAGGGGTGGTATTAAAGCCAATGGTGGGTTTCTTTCTTTCTTTTCTTTTTTCTTTTTTATTTTTATGTCAAGTGGTTGTGTATAGGCCTTCTTTTGCAATTTTGTAAAAGTTGCTGATGAAGGTAGTTCGGTCCTCTTGATATACACAATCTATAAAATTAATGTAGCGGCCCCAAAAAGTTGATGTTTTTGGAACGAAGAAAAGGTTGGGGCGTGTCGGCAGAGGATGGTCACTTAATTTGCAGTTCTTGTTAATGGCACTGATAAGATGCTTGTATACATTTTTAAAATTCTCATTACACTTTTTTTTTTTACATTATGGTGAATGAAAGAAGATTTTATGTGGGTGTGTGTTTCAGGTGAGCATCAGGTACCTTGAGGAGATAAACATGGAGCTGGTTCTTGATGTGACTATTGCTAATGAATGAGCAGACGAGATGACTATTTCTCTTTGAAGAATTGACTCAGGTTTGCAATCTTTTTTTTTTTAAAAAAAGTAGTAAGACAGTGGAGATGATGCATTCTCAATTGTAAAGAGGTCTGCTCCTGTCATACCTATAAAAAGGACTATCAGTGCATATATCTTGGACGATTACTCTTTCAATAATTCAAGCTCAAAACTTACTGCTTTTTGTAATTAATCCAGTGAAAAAGGTACTGGAATGAAATGAATGCAAGCTCAAATGAACAGTTGACGTCTAAATTATTAGAGCATGATATAAGGCAATGCCATTAATTTTTGTGCAACGGCAGTTTATGGCTGTGCTGGAGATGCCATTTGTACGGACATCCTTGCCATCTTCTGAACAAAAGATGGTTGACTTTTTTTTGTTTGTTTTACATACTTTTTTTTTAATCAAGAGTAAAATGGAAAGGGTATGAGTCTTTCGCTATAAACTTGAGGCAGTGGCTCAAGTCTTGTAAGTTGCAGGAGCTTTGAGGTCACATACTTAGGATATTATGTCCATTTTTCAGACTCTTATATGGGAGGTCTAGTTAGCCTACCTGGTTCTCACACTTTATCTTTTTTCTTGGTGCAGTTGATAAGAGTTTCAGGTAAGTCACATTGGTACTTTAGTGAGGTCCTTGTTTTGTGTTGCTCTACTTAAAGTGGGTACTTGAACACAGTTAGGGTGGTGATCTTGGTGTTTACTAGTTGTTTTTCTCATGGGGCAAACAAAAAGATCATTGATCTTATACTACGTGTATTGTACTTGTATTATATATGTATGCCCACTTTCAGAAGCCTGATTCTTGGATTGCACTTTGCACCCTGCTTGGTTTCTCATGCAACTCTTTCTTGTGAATGATCACTGTAGCATGGAGGGACTTTGGTTAGCTGTTCTCTCTCTCTCTCTCTCTTTGTGTGTGAGTATAAATATACATATATATATATATATACATATATATATATATATATATATATATATATATATATACATAGGATATATATAAATATATATATATATAATTTATTTTTTTTTTCCTAGCAATCATATGTAAGGATCAGTATTTCTAGGTCTTGTGGTTGTCTTTTGGGTGGGTGTTGGGAGGTGGCTTCTCTTCATTCCGATGGCTGTTGTTGGTAAATGAGCAAAACGTTGAGCAAGGTCTTAGTTAAAGGCAAGCAGTTTAATGTTCTTGCAGAAATTAATGTTGAAAAAAAAAACTATAAAGAGATTGTTCTTATTATCAAATAGTAGACAAAACAGACATCATAAACATAAAAGACTGTACAAGATTCAAATATTGGATGGAACATGCAAAATGGACAGAGCATAAATCAAACAGAACAAACAGGACAGACAAGACAAATAATAAGAAGAAAAGGAACTTGATGTTCTGTTCCTAAACCATCAAATAGTGGGCAAAAAACACCAATAACGTGACGGAAGTGTGGTAGACAGGACGTCCAGTCCGTTCTGTCGAGTGAAACAGTTATCAAACAACCTCTTAAAATGCACACTTAGGGACACTTACTAGCTAAGTATGCAAGAAAGAAGCCAATTTGTAGCTATTGGCATTTCTTACATAGGGAACTGAATCCCCACCTCCCCCATTTAACTTTAATATATGATGCCATGAACACTTCTTGGAACGCCTTAGGGACCAACCTTAAAAGAATGACAATTCAGCATGACTTGGCAGTTTATGACTGATTCAACGGATTTAATTAAAAAAAATTGTTGAATTTTGGAGGCTCTTGAATCACAATTGCATTTCATTCGAATCAGCTGATTCAGGTGGATAGTATCAAGATGGTGAGGGAAAATGACAATGGTTGACGTGAAGGTGACATGTCTGGTGGGAAACTAGTTAGGTGCATAGTGTGCACAGGGTGTATAATGATCAAAATACTCTTAAAAGGAGTGAAACTGGTTTCATGTAGACCTCTATGCATGCACAGGAGTGTGTAATGACCAAACTTCACTAATAAAATGAAAAAGTGAAGTCTTTTTAAGGATAAAAAGGAGATTATAAAAAAGTAAAAAGACAAAAAAGTAATTTCATTATAAAAATTTGTAAAATACCCTCACCCTCTCTCTTTTGTGGGGTTGCATATTTCTTGCATGTACAAAGTAGTGAAAAAAAAGTTAATTTTTTTTTATAATAAATGTACTTTTTAGTATTTTTACAAGGATAAAAGAGAAATGAAAAAGTTAAAAAGTGTAAAAAGTAGATTTCTTTATTAAAAAAATTCCTAAAATACCTCAACCCTACATTTGTTGGTGAGGCAGGATGGAAGGGAGAGGGCAAGGATGTGAGAGAGAGAGAGAGAGAGAGAGAGAGGAGAGAGCAATCAAAGGGGCGATATTTGTCTCTCTCCCTCTCTTCTCGACGCTCTGCTTGTTATTTCCAGTGTTTGGACTTAAACGGTAGCAATCTACTGATTTTTTATGCATCCTCTCAACATTGGGAGCCAGAAAACGGGACATGAAAAATTTACAAGACCAAATCAAACGAAAGAGAGAAGACAATGAAATGCAAAAGATTCATATTTAACAAAAAAAAAAGTTACAATCTGTCACCCATTTTAAAAAGTCAGATAATAAACCCCAATATGTGCTAATTATTAACTTTTCACCGAGATGGTCGAGTGCAGGACATCTTAAAATCCCCAACAAGCTTTGAGAGACAGGCGATCTGTTCCTTTGCATCCGTGGGACATGTTCTCCCTGTTAGACCTGGACACCTCCAATGGATTGAGAGCAGACATGTCAACTACTTGCTGGAGGCTGCCACAGTTTTTCACCTCCAATGACTTGAGAGCAGCATGTCCGATAATTGCTGAAGCCCGCTACAATCTTTCACCTCAAACGACTCCAAGGCAGGCATGTTAGCGATAGTCTTCAGTCTATTAAATTCAGACCTTTTAAATTAGTGATAAACGGCATTTTAAACAAAATGTGGACCTCCTAATGTGTTTTTAAATACTAATTTAATGTAAATCATGTTTTAGGTTAAGTTATTTTTGTAAAGAAAGAAAAGATCTTTCTACACTCAAAATTTTGACATTATAAGAGCCATTTATATTTTATTACTAAAAATTATTATTAAAACAAAAAAGAAGCTTTGGCTGACGTTTTTCTCTGCGGTGACAAAGCAACCATGGCAGTTTAGAAATGTCACTTTAAGCTGCAGTTAAAAAATAAATAAATCAACGTCATGCAAATGTTTACAATGGCACATTATGTTTGCTGTAAAAGGCATGTATTGTGGAAAATGCAAATAAAAAGGGAATCACCCACTCTACCGTCAATAGTGTTCTATGGTGCATTTTTTTTTTCCCACCAAAACGCTTTCTAAAGATCTGTATTATTGTAGCACCTCTAGCTATGAGTCAAAGAGGGCTTTATTTATTCATTCATTTTTTCTTTCTTTCTACTTTTTTTTTATGGCCAGGGGTCATCCGGGTGGTCTTTTTTTTTAAGCTTGGGCATTGGGTCGGGCCACCGGTGGGTACTCGGTACACACCACGACTCATGCCTGGGCACAGGCTTGGAAAAAAAGGGCACGAGGCCAGCCGGAAATACTATGCGCTGGCCCGACTGGGCCCGATAGCAGTATTCTAATATATATTTTATATATAATCATACTATTTTATTATGATTTTAAATATTTATATATTATTCTATAGAAAAATATATATATTTTATTAATTTAATCGGGCCAGGCTCAGTCCTGGGTTTCGGGCCGCCCGAGCCCGATTTCTTATTGGGCCAGGCCGGCCCGACACCCGGGCTTAGTTTTTTTTTTCTGTTTTTTGTACCTGAAGAACAGTTTGATCATTTCGTTTAACACAAAACCTAGAAAATTAATGTAGGGTCCATAAAGCAGATGTATATGGGGGAGGAGAAGAGGTCCATAAAGTATTGGTATATACTTTGGAAATGATCTGAAATAGCTATGCAACGTGACAAGTATGGCAGGGCATCAGCCTGTTGTGGGCTGGACCCAAAAAAATTGTATATATATATACATACATATTACAGTCAAATCAGGTCAGGTTACATAGTGTTATCACCCCAAATTTTTCAAAAAATATTGTATTTGGATTTAATCCTAGGTCCAAAACAAATTTGTAGCTATTCGATGTAAAATGAATTTTTAAACCCATGTTCAGATGCAAATCAAGCATTTCAAACCCAAAATTCGAATCACGTTTCGCGCGAGCATGGACCTGCCCTTTGTTTTGAGGTCTCATTCCCATGCCAAAACATGTTTTAAAACCCAAGTCGCACGCTCGAACGAGTCGACAACCGATCAAACCAAAATCGGATTTGGAGCAAGTTCGGAGTCGCTCAAAATGGAATCGACCACCCATTCGTAATAAAAAAAACCATTTTAATAACAAAATAATAATTTTATTTTATAAACAGCCCTTATTTACTTTATATCATTTTGTTAAATTTAAATTTAACTTAAAAAATTGACTTTTTGGGGGTCCCACGATGCGCAGTCGCATGACGCATAGTCGTGCATCGCGCAACGCGCTAGCATGCCGCACAACGCTGACGTGCTGTCGCGCGTGAAGTGAGCTTGCCGACCACGCGCTTGGCGACCCGCAGTATGCGCGACCGCGCAGTATGCGTGACAGCGCGACGTTCGTGGGCATGCGCGTTGCTGCATGCATGTGCTGCCAAGGCACTTAGCCATTGTTTTTTCTTCAAAAATTTGCCTTTAGAGGGCGATTTTGAGACTTTTAAGTGGGCATTAGCGCTCCCTACACCTCAAAAATGAATTTTCAGGCCTAATAGCCAATCATACTTAAGCAAAACCTATTCAAAATTATTTGAAAATGTTATAATAATCTAAAAAAGTTGAAATTTGAGTTTGGCTCCACAACTCTCTATAAATATGCCCATTTTCGCCCTCTCGGGCAAGGAGCTAGCTTTTGGAGAAACTCTACTGCATTTGAAAACTTAGAGTTCGCCCAAGCTCTCTTCCTCCATTTTCCTTTTTCTTCTCCTCAATCTTCTTCTTCTTCTCCAACTTGGAGCAAACTACAATAACTTCAAGGGGACACGAAGATCTCTTGGAGGCCTTTCTTCATCACCTTGGAGCTCTCTATTCAAGGCGAGTCTAAGATCAATCCAAGCAAGGGTGATCATTTTCTTTTCAAAATCATTCTCACAAGAGGTATGTAACCAACATCTCATTTCATTCTTTCTATTTTCTCCATTCTTCATCTCCCCATGGCCATACAAAATAGCTCTAAAATCTCTTAGAGTCAAGAGGCCATCCTTGAGTGCACCAAGCCAGAAGGCGAAGTGACATTCCATTTTATGATTCAATTATGCTATCTCTTTTCTTGAATATAATCTTGTTTTTCTTCTCTCATTTTTCTCTCCTCTTCATCTCCTCACAGCCATATGAGATAGCACTCCATCTCTATTTTAAAGTCAAGAGACTATACTTGAGTGCATCAGGAGCATGAGAAGAGGAGATAATATTTCATTTTATTATTACATCATGTTCTATCTCTTCTTGAATGTAGCCTTGTTTTGGTTCCTTATTTTCTCTCCTCCTCATCTCCTCATGACCATATGAGATAGTTCTCAATCTCTATTTTAGAGTCAAGAGACTATGCTCGAGTGCACCGGGAGCATGAGAAAATAAGATGATATTTCATTTTATGGTTGAATCATGCTCTTTCTCTTTTCTTAATATTGCTTTCATTTTATTCATGCATAGTATTTTGAGGTTGAGACTTGCCCAACCCGGGGAGAACCCTCTCGAATATGTACATGTTAAAAATGCATCTTCATGTTATTACGCTTAGTTTTTTTCTTAATCACCCAATTGGAACCTTAATGAGTGCTCCGTTATGTTGCTTATTTTTCTTCCATACCAATGGTGGAAAAAATATATCTCTTGTAACAAACCAAGTAATAACATTCTACGGTTATATATGAATCATATTTTAAAAAATATTTTCAAAAGCAAATACCCTCTCTAATGTGGCTTTGGAGACTTAGCTTAGGTTCTTACATGAGTTCAAGCTCCCCTCCAGCCTACATCAAACTTGAAGTTGGTAGTTTTAAGTCATTTCTTCAATTCTAATCTCATGAAGACAGATATGTATATACATGTTATATACATATATGTGTACATGATGATTCCTTCATCCGTCTCTCTCTATGTTTCCACATTCTATTTTACAAATTTTCATATACATATGAACACATATATACATGTGTTCTATTTTCTCTCTCTAGAACCTTTTGTTTGTCTCTTCAAGATAAATGTCTTCGCCTACAAATTTCTTATCTAAATATATATATATTTCTCTTTTTCTTTCCCTCTCTATTTAAGTTAGGATTTTATTTTCAAAAGCTTATACAAATATGTATACATACATATAAAGAATATATATCTCCTCCTATTTCAAAATCTTCCATCTAGTGATCTTTGAAGTTTTTTTTCTCTCCCTCTCTTTCTTTTATAAAGAATATTGCATCTCTTTCATTCCTTTAAACATTTTCCATGATCTTTTATTTACCGACTTCATCATGACAAAAACTCAAGTAATGACCCCATATTAGATTCATATTGATGGTCTACAACCCCAGTCCATTTTCAAAAATTTTTTCTTCTTATATCTGATAATTATCAAAACAAAAATCTTAGATGAATATTATGGTATGAATGAATGATTTTTCTTTTCAATCATATAGATCAATGCATTCATGCATTCACACTCACTTAATACCACTTATGATCACAAGCACCTCCCCAAAAGAATTTAAGCAATATGAGATGAAGCTCTAGTAGGTAGTAACCGAATTAGAGCAAAATCTCAAGCTACTTAAAGTCTTAAGAGAACACTAAAGTGATTTCAAAATGATTTCCCAAGCTTTCAAATGTTATTTACAAAGATTTCTCAATTCTAGCTTTCCCCAAAATATTTACATTCTCAAGTAATTCTTCAAAACCTTTTCGAAAGTTTCAAACATCAAACCTTCAATATTTTCTATGCCGTATATAGAAAGAGATGTTCAAGCCAAAATGATATGCATCAATAATAGACATAGCCCTTGGATTGATTACTCTCGATAAAGGTGCTGGGAACGGTCGATCCTTGTATGGACGAGTCCATTTCTCTCTCATTTCAAAACAAAACTCATTTTTCTAGAGCACTCCAAAAACCAAAAACCAAAACCACAAAAATTTTGGGGATGCAAAGCAAACACATAGGTTCTTTTCTTCCATTACTCTCATGCCAAGCTGCGCCAAACGTGGGTGTTATCACCCCAAATTTTTTGAAAAATACTGTATTCAGGTTTAATCCTTGGCCCAAAACAAATTTGCAACTATTCGATGTAAAATGAATTTTTTAACCCAAGTTTAGTTCCAAATCAAACATTTCAAACTCAAAATCCAAAATCCTGTTCAAAACGACAAAATCAGGTGCTATAGTGTCACTCACTTGCACATATATTCCTTTTATATTATACTTCATTGGTGGCTAATTGAACCGAATCTGGATTCAAAACGAGTTCGGAGTCACTCGAAATGATTTCGACCATCCATTTGAAAAAAAAAAACCAATTTTATACACTTTTTAAAAAATTAAACAAAAAATAATAGGAGTTTTATACTCATTTTATTTATTTTCTATTTTTCAAATCATTTTAAAATTACAATTAAAAAAACAAAGGGTTTGCCGATCGTGCGGTCGCATGTTGCGCACGACCGCGCGTCGTCGCAACGCGCTATCATGCGACTGCAACTGTGCATCGTCGCAACGCGCTATCGCGCAACAATGTGTGCATACAATTAGGTTTTATCTTTATTTATTCTATTTCAAATAAAAAAAAAAAAAACAAGGGTGCGCGATGTGCGGTCGATGTGCGCAGGGGCGTCGCAGCGCTATATGCGCGCAACTGGAGTCGACGCGCTAGTGCCAATGTTGCATCGCTGATTTTCGACCGGTGTGCATGGCACCACCCTTAGGCGCATTTTCGCGCTGGTGTGTGTTGTCAAACCTCATTTTCTTCAGAAACCGACCATTAGAGGGTGATTTTGAGCGTTTTAAGTGGGCATTAGCCCTGGTTACACCTAAAAAAGGATTTACAAGCCTAATGGCCATCATGCTCATTTTGAACCAATTTCTATTTCAAAATTGTATGAAATTGTATGAAATTGTTATGAATTAAAAAAAGTTGAACTTTGAGTTTTGGCTCCAAAACTCTCTATAAAAACCCCATTTTCTTCCCTCTTGGGCAATGAGCCTACCACTGAGGAACCTCTTGTGCTTCTTCAATTGAAAATTCCAATTTTTTCTTAGCTCTCTCTTTTCATTTCTCTCTTCTTCTCCAGCCTTGGGACTCCAAGTTGAAATTCTTCAAAGGAGCACAAAGGGATCTCTTGGTGGTTCATCATCTTGGATCTTCATCTTAGGCGACTCCAAGATCATTCAAAGAGAGGGCTCATTTATAGTATCATTCATATTGAGGTATGTAATCTTCCTCTTATTTTATTTCCTCTTTCCTCTTGCCACTTCCCGATGGCCGTGCAAGAAGATCAAATGATTCTTATCAGGAATCAAGAGTTATATCTTAGTGCACCGTGAGTATGAGCTAGGCGGAGTAAATTCTATTCTTCATTTTATCTCCAAAATATGTTTGCTATATTATCTTACTCTTCCCTTATGCTTGAGATGATGTTCATGCATGATATTTTAATTTTCCTTAATTAATGAGCAAATGCACCATGAGAATGAATTTTTGAGGTTGGGACTTGTCCAACCCGGGAAAGCCCTTCACAAATTTGTACACGTTAAAGTGCATCTTCATGTCATTTTCACACTTAGTTTATTTCTTAATCACCGATTAGGAACCCCAATAAGTGCTTAATCATTGTATGGAGAAATCAATTTTCTTGTAATAATTGTGGTTTTTATTCACATACAAAAATATTTAGAAATCATGTTTTCCAAATATTTTCAAAACCAAATACCCTCTCTAATGCGGCCTTGGAGACTTAACTTAGGTTCTTGCATGAGCCCAAATTCCCCTTCGGCTATATCAAAAATTGAAGTCAGCTATTTTCAGTCATTTCTTGATTTTAATTCTCATGAAGACATATGCAATATATACATGTTATATACGTATACGTGCACATAATATCTTCTTTGTCATCTCTCCTTATGATTTAACAACTTTCACAAACTTTCGTATACGTATATATGAATATATATATACGTGTCATTCATTTTCAAATCTCTCTCTCTCTTTCTTTCTAAAATGATCTTCTCTCTGTATTTGATTTAAACCTCATTTTTACAAGCTTTCATATACGTATATATCTACATACATATATATGTATATATATGTAAATATGAATATGTATCTCTATTTCTGTTTAAATCTTTTGATTTTGTGATTTTCAAGGACTTTTTTCTCTCTCTTTCTCTATATTTCTCTTGTGATCAAATCTTTCATATTTCCATTCTTTTGAACATTTTTCTCTCAAGATCTTTTTCATTTGCCGACTTCATCAAGACCAAAACTCAAGTAATGACCCAATATTGGAATCATGCTTGAGGGTCTATAACCCTATTCAAAAACTTTTCTCTTTTCATCAAAAATATTTATTACAAAAATCTTAGATGTATGTGAATGGTAGGAATGCTTTAGATGAATATTGTGGTAGAATGAATCATGTAGGATCAATGCATTCATGCATCCACATTCACTTAACATCACAAATGAGCACAATCACATCTCTAAAAGAACTTAAGCAAGATGAGATGGAGCTCTAACTAGGTAGTAATCGAATTAAAGCAAAACTCGCAGGCCTACTTAGAGTCATAAGGAACACTAAAGTGACTTCAAAATGATTTCCAAGCTTTTCAAATGATATTTCCAATTCTAATTTTCTCTAAAATGTTTCATATTCTCAAATAATTCTTCAAGAATCTTTTAAAAAGTTGAGAGCATCAAACTTTCAACATTTTTCTCAAACACTACACAACATATAGAATGAAAAGATGTTCAAGTCAAAATGAAATGCATCATGGATAAACATAGCCCTTGTTGATTACCCCTGGTAAAGGCACCGGGAACGGTCGATCCTCGTACCAACGGGCTAGTCCTTTCTCTCATTTTCAAAACAAAACTTCATTTTTCTAGAGCACTCCAAAAATCAAACCAAAATAAAAATTTTTGGAGATGTGAACAATGGGCTTGGATCTTGATGGCTGGGCCGATCCCAGGCTTGATATTGATGCCCAACTGCTTATCGGGCTAGGTGGCCCAATATCCAACTCTAGTAAAAAGGCATGCATTGGTGGCTTCGAAGATGGTTGAAATGATTTTGTTGTTTCATAGATTTAATGACTTGGTGTTAGCCTATTCAAGCATTTCAGTTCACAAAAACTGCATCCCTTGTATTTTTGTCATTGACGTTGCCAACTTGCACACAAGAATCTTGTGGATGGTCAGTAAGCTTTTCCAAGCCTTCAACTATATAATTCAAATTTCATGATAATTTTCTCACTAGAAATAATTTTCTCAGTCAAAGTATGGTGTACAAAGTTGGCATGTCTTTTTAGGTGATATTTGGTAACCTACACGAAGCCTAATTGGTTAAATCGGTATCATTAATGTCATCAAAATCATTTTTGAATCAAATTCGAAAGCTTATGATTCTGCGAATTGGTTGAATCCAATTGGAACTGAAATTGTTATTGGATCGGATTAGTTAAACGATATATCAATATCAAAATCTTTAATAGAAAATCAATGGATATTTAAGAAGCAAATTTTAGATGATGACGATGATGATGATGATGGTAATAATTTAAAATATCAGAAATAGTAACTAATAATGATACCTAAGTAATAATATTTAATAACAAAATAGAAAAATATTATCAATTTTTTATATATTCTTATTTATAGGGAAAGTTTTTTGCCCCATTTATCTCTCTTTTGTTTAAAGACTTTTCATTTTGATGAAAACATGAACATATTAAATATGCCATGAGAACATGCACTGTTAGAGCATACTTATCAAATATGCATGAAAGAAGCCAAATTTTAGTGTTCCCTGCTTACATAGGGCAACTAGATTGCCACCTCCCCTATTTAGTGGAACCAGCAGCAATAATAATGCCATAAACACTTTTTGGAAAGACTTAGCTCCTGTGTGGCATTTTACTATAGATTAACCTGATTGAACATGAAGAGGCGGATTTGTGACTGGCTCAGTAGATTTGATTTAAAAATCGGTTGAATTTTATGTCTCTTGAATCAGCTCTTGCATTTGAATCAAATCAGCTGATTCTGGCCGATTAGATCAACATGAAGCTCTTTAATTTTAGGTTTACAAAATAAGGCAGTAGGGTTGACGTATAACAATAAGTGCTGACACAGTTTACGGCACCAGTATTGATATATGAGGGCCGACACAGTAACATATAGTTGGAATGCAACATTGATTTTTTGCCATATTTGTAATGAAGTAAATTGCTGAGAAACATATGACCTAGGAGGGCCTGCTTCCTTTATAAAACTACCGATGCCAAAAGCCTTATATGGACATCTTGGTGTGATTTCTAGAACTTACACTTTGCAAAAAATTTTACAATTTCAATGCATTCATATATCCGCCTGAATTAAAAAAAACACACACTATAAAATGCATGAATTATA